>NW_028289015.1:0-23174 GCF_059628265.1 Tinamus guttatus | reverse complement strand
GCGCTATAGGGCATTCTAAGGGCACTATAGGGGGGTCTATAGGTGCTATGGGGGAGGCTGTGGGTGCTATAGGGGGCTCTATAGGTGCTGTGGGGGGCTCTATAGGTGCTCTGTGGGGGACTATAGGTGCTATGGGGGCTCTATGGGTGCTGTGGGGGGTCTATGGGTGCTATAGGGCATTCTAAGGGCACTATGGGGGGTCTATAGGAGCTATGGGGGGTCTATGGGGCCTATAGGGGTTTCTATAGGTGCAATGGGGGGGTCTATGGGCACTATGGGGGCTCTATAGGTGCTGTGGGGGGGTCTGTGTGTGCTCTGGGGGGTCTATGGGCACTCTAGGGGGCTCTATGGGCAATACAGGGGGGTCTATAGGTGCTATGGGGATCTATGGGTGCTATAGGAGGCTCTATAGGTGCTATGAGCTTTCCATCGGTGCTATGGGGGGGCCTATGGGCTCTATAAGGTCCCATTCCAGGGGTTTCTATGGGTGCTATGGGGGGGTTATGGGTGTGGGGGGCTCTCTGGGCGCTATAGGGGCTCTATAGGCGCTATAGGGGCTCTCTGGGCGCTATAGGGGCTCCCCCGCGCCCTGCCCTGGGGCTGCTCCTGCTCTATGGATCCTTCTGCACCTGGACGGGGCGGGTGCTGTTTGCGGAGGAGCTCTACGTGCGCCCCGCGCACCGCGGTACCTATAGATAATGTATAGAGGGACCCTATAGACACCCTATAGACACCCTATAGGGACCCCATAGACACTCTATAGACACCCCATAGAGACCCCATAGAGACCCTGCCGTTCGCGGAGGAGCTCTACGTGCGCCCCGCGCACCGCGGTACCTATAGATAACGTATAGAGGAACCCTATAGAGACCCTATAGGGACCCCATAGAGACCCCATAGATACCCCATAGGGACCCTGCTGTTCGCGGAGGAGCTCTACGTGCGCCCCGCGCACCGCTGGTACCTATAGATAATGTATAGAGGAACCCTATAGAGACCCTATAGGGACCCCATAGAGACCCCATAGATACCCCATAGGGACCCTGCTGTTCGCGGAGGAGCTCTACGTGCGCCCCGCGCACCGCGGTACCTATAGACGGACCCTATAGATACCCTATAGAGACCCTATAGAGACCCCATAGATACCCCATAGGGACCCTGCCGTTCGCGGAGGAGCTCTACGTGCGCCCCGCGCACCGCGGTACCTATAGAGAGACCCTATAGATACCCTATAGGGACCCTATAGGGACCCCATAGATACCCCATAGGGACCCTGCTGTTCACGGAGGAGCTCTACGTGCGCCCCGCGCACCGCGGGTACCTATAGAGAGACCCTATAGATACCCTATAGGGACCCTATAGGGACCCATAGAGACCCCATAGATACCCCATAGGGACCCTGCTGTTCGCGGAGGAGCTCTACGTGCGCCCCGCGCACCGCGGTACCTATAGAGAGACCGTATAGATACCCTATAGACACCCTATAGGGACCCTATAGACACCCTATAGAGACCCCATAGATATCCCATAGGGACTCTGCTGTTCGCGGAGGAGCTCTACGTGCGCCCCGTGCACCGCGGTACCTATAGATAACGTATAGAGGGACCCTATAGGGACCCTATAGGGACCCCATAGATATCCCATAGAGACCCCGTAGATACCCCATAGAGACCCTGCTGTTCGCGGAGGAGCTCTACGTGCGCCCCGCGCACCGCGGTACCTATAGATAATGTATAGGGACCCTATAGAGACCCCATAGGGACCCCATAGATATCCCATAGATACCCCATAGGGACCCTGCTGTTCGCGGAGGAGCTCTACGTGCGCCCCGCGCACCGCGGTACCTATAGAGAGACCCTATAGATACCCTATAGGGACCCTATAGGGACCCCATAGAGACCCCATAGAGACCCTGCTGTTCGCGGAGGAGCTCTACGTGCGCCCCGCGCACCGCGGTACCTATAGAGAGACCCTATAGATACCCTATAGGGACCCTATAGGGACCCCATAGATACCCCATAGAGACCCCATAGGGACCCTGCTGTTCACGGAGGAGCTCTACGTGTGCCCCGCGCCCCGCGGTACCTATAGAGAGACCCTATAGATACCCTATAGGGACCCTATAGGGACCCCATAGATACCCCATAGAGACCCCATAGGGACCCTGCTGTTTGCGGAGGAGCTCTACGTGCGCCCCGCGCACCGCGGTACCTATAGAGAGACCCTATAGATACCCTATAGGGACCCTATAGGGACCCCATAGAGACCCCATAGATACCCCATAGGGACCCTGCTGTTCGCGGAGGAGCTCTACGTGCGCCCCGCGCACCGCGGTACCTATAGATAATGTATAGAGGAACCCTATAGACACCCTATAGGGACCCCATAGAGACCCCATAGATACCCCATAGGGACCCTGCTGTTCGCGGAGGAGCTCTACGTGCGCCCGGCGCACCGCGGTACCTATAGAGAGACCCTATAGATACCCTATAGGGACCCTATAGGGACCCCATAGAGACCCCATAGATACCCCATAGGGACCCTGCTGTTCGCGGAGGAGCTCTACGTGCGCCCCGCGCACCGCGGTACCTATAGAGAGACCCTATAGATACCCTATAGGGACCCTATAGGGACCCCATAGAGACCCCATAGATACCCCATAGGGACCCTGCTGTTTGCGGAGGAGCTCTACGTGCGCCCCGCGCACCGCGGTACCTATAGAGAAACCCTATAGATACCCTATAGACACCCTATAGGGACCCCATAGAGACCCCATAGATATCCCATAGGGACCCTGCTGTTTGCGGAGGAGCTCTACGTGCGCCCCGCGCACCGCGGTACCTATAGAGGGACCCTATAGATACCCTATAGACACCCTATAGGGACCCCATAGAGACCCCATAGATATCCCATAGAGAACCCATAGAGACCCTGCTGTTCGCGGAGGAGCTCTACGTGCGCCCCGCGCACCGCGGTACCTATAGAGAGACCCTATAGATACCCTATAGGGACCCTATAGGGACCCCATAGAGACCCCATAGATACCCCATAGGGACCCTGCTGTTTGCGGAGGAGCTCTACGTGCGCCCCGCGCACCGCGGTACCTATAGAGAAACCCTATAGATACCCTATAGACACCCTATAGGGACCCCATAGAGACCCCATAGATACCCCATAGGGACCCTGCTGTTCACGGAGGAGCTCTACGTGCGCCCCGCGCACCGCGGTACCTATAGAGAAACCCTATAGATACCCTATAGATACCCTATAGGGACCCCATAGAGACCCCATAGATACCCCATAGGGACCCTGCTGTTCGCGGAGGAGCTCTACGTGCGCCCCGCGCACCGCGGTACCTATAGATAACGTATAGAGGGACCCTATAGGGACCCTATAGAGACCTCATAGATACCCCATAGATACCCCATAGAGACCCTGCTGTTTGTGGAGGAGCTCTACGTGCGCCCCGCGCACCGCGGTACCTATAGATAACGTATAGAGGGACCCTATAGAGACCCTATAGACACCCTATAGAGACCCCATAGAGACCCTGCTGTTCACCGAGGGGCTTTACGTGCGCCCCACGCACCGTGGTACCTATAGATAATGTATAGGGACCCTATAGAGACCCTATAGAGACCCCATAGGGACCCTGATGTGCGCCGAGGAGCTCCATAGACCCCCTATAGGTGCCCTATAGACACCCCACGGACCCCCCGCCCGTACCCTATAGCCACCTTATAGCCCCCCTGTACCCTATAGACACCCTATAGCCCCCCCGTACCCTATGGACACCCTATAGCCCTCCCGTACCCTATAGACACCCTATAGCCCCCCATACCTTATGGACACCCTATAGCCCCCTGTACCCTATAGACACCCTATAGCCTCCCGTACCCTATAGACACCCTATAGACCCCCATACCCTATAGACACCCTATAGCCTCCCCCGTACCCTATAGACACCCTATAGCCCCCCCATACCCTATAGCCACCCTATAGCCCCCCGTACCCTATAGACACCCTATAGCCCCCCTGTACCCTATAGACACCCTATAGCCCCCCCATACCTTATGGACACCCTATAGCCCCCCGTACCCTATAGACACCCTATAGCCCCCCGTACCCTATGGACACCCTATAGCCCCCCATACCCTATGGACACCCTATAGCCCCCCCATACCCTATGGACACCCTATAGCCCCCCGTACCCTATAGACACCCTATAGCCCCCCATACCCTATAGCCACCCTATAGCCCTCCCGTACCCCATAGACACCCTATAGCCCCCCCGTACCCTATGGACACTCTATAGCCTCCTCCGTACCCTATAGACACCCTATAGCCCCCCATACCCTATGGACACCCTATAGCCCCCCGTACCCTATAGACACCCTATAGACCCCCTGTACCCCATAGACACCCTATAGCCCCCCCATACCCTATAGACACCCTATAGCCCCCCGTACCCTATAGCCACCCTATAGCCCCGCCCCTCCCCCGCAGGGCGGGGCATCGGCCGGGCCCTGGTGCAGAAGGCGGCCGAGGTGAGGGGGGGGGAGGGGCGGTCCCGGACGCCTGGGCCCCGCCCCCCACCCCTGGGTGCCCCCTGACCCCGCCATGACCCCTCATGACCCCTGGGTGCCCCCCTGTGACCCCTGGGTGACCCGGATGCCGCCCCCCCCTGTGACCCCTGGGTGACCCCCCTGTCCCCCAGGTGACCCCCTGACCCCACCATGACCCCTCATGACCCCTGGGTGCCCCCATGTGACCCCTGGGTGACCTGGATGCCGCCCCCCCCACCCTCCTGTGACCCCTAGATGACCCCCCTGTCCCCCAGGTGACCCCCTGACCCCTCCATGACCCCCAGGTGACCCTTCCATGACCCCCCCCGCCCCCCGGGTGTTCCCATGTGACCTCTGGGTGACCTCCATGACCCCCGCGACCTCCATGTGACCCCTCCATGACCCCCCCCCCGGCCCCTCCATTATCCCTGGATGACCCCCCTGTCCCCCGGGTGACCCCCCTGACCCCTCCATGACCCCCAGGTGACCCTTCCATGACCCCCCTGCCCCCTGGGTGCCCCCATGTGACCCCTGGGTGACCCCCACGACCCCCAGGTGACCCCTCCATGACCCCTTGGTGCCCTCCCATGACCCCTGGGTGCCCCCCTGCCCCCCAGGTGACCCTTCCATGACCCCCCTGCCCCCTGGGTGCCCCCGGGTGTCCCCCCTGACCCCTCCATGACCCCCAGGTGACCCCTGGGTGCCCCCATGTGACCCCCGGGTGACCCCCACGACCCCCAGGTGACCCCTCCCTGACCCCCTCCGGCCCCCCCATGACCCCTGGGTGCCCCCGTGACCCCCCATGACCCCCCGACCCCCGGGTGACCCCCGTGACCCTCGGACGACCCCCGTGACCCCCGGGTGACCCCACGACCCCCCAGTGACCCCTCCAAACCACCCCCCGCCTCCAGGTGACCCCTCCATGACCCCCCCGGCCCCTCCATGACCCCTGGGTGCCCCTGTGACCCCTGTATGACCCCCCGACCCCCGGGTGACCCTCGGACGACCCCCGTGACCCCTGGGTGACCCCACGACCCCCCAGTGACCCCTCCAAACCCCCCCCCGCCTCCAGGTGACCCCTCCATGACCCCCCCGGCCCCTCCATGACCCCTGGGTGCCCCCGTGACCCCCTGTGTCCCCCCCCGTGACCCCCAGGGCCCGCTGACCCCCGGGTGACCCCCTGCCCTCCGGATGACCCCGGGTGACCCCTGACCCCCGGGTGACCCCCTGCCCGCCTTGTGACCCCCTGCCCCCCGGGTGACCCCTGGGTGACCCCCTGCCCCCCCTGTGACCCCCGGATGACCCCCTGACCCCTGGATGACCCCCGGGTGACCCCCTGACCCCCGGGTGACCCCCATGACCCCCGGGTGACCCCGTGGCCCCGCCCCCAGGTGGCGCTGTCCCGCGGCTGCCGCCAGCTGCGGGCGCTGGCGCCGGGGGGGCCGGGGGGGCCGGGGGGGCTGCTGCGCCGCCTGGGCGCCGATGACGTCACGGCGCGCGACGGCTGGGTCGTGTGGCACGTGCCGCGCGCCGCCATGGCCGCGCTGGCGGGGGAGCGCGACTGCGCGCCGCCATGACCCCGCCCGGCCGCCGTATCCCCCCCCCGGGAGCCGCCATGACCCCGCCCGGCCGCCGTAACCCCCCCCGGGAGCCGCCATGACCCCGCCCGGCCGCCGTACCCACCCCCGGGAGCCGCCATGACACCGCCCGGCCGCCGTAACCCCCCCCCGGGAGCCGCCATGACCCCGCCCGGCCACCGTAACCCTCCCCGGGAGCCGCCATGACCCCGCCCGGCCGCCGTAACCCCCCCCGGGAGCCGCCATGATCCCCCCCTGGGAGCCGCCATGGTGCCTCCTTGGGGGCCGCCATGATCCCCCAGCGGAAGCCGCCAAGGTGCTGCCCGGAAGCCGCCATTATCCCCCCCACCGAAGCCGCCATTATCCCCCCTGAAGCCGCCATTATCCCCCCTGAAGCGGCCATCACCCCCCCCCCCTTCTGAATAAACCGTATCCGCCTCTGAGTTCCGCGGCGCCATTTTGGGGGTACAAACGGGGGGGGAGTGCATCCCAGAATGCACTGGGAAATGGGGGAGGGTATATAACGGGGGGGGGGGGGGCGCTGTATCCCGTCAATCCCTGCGGTTTTTCGGGGCGGGGGGGGGGAGCGAGCTCACGGCCCGCCCCGTTACATCCCGTCACCCCCCGCGGCGGCCGCCTCGTTGCATCCCGTCACCCCCCGCGGCGGCTGCGTGACGTCACGCGCGGAGAGGCGCAGCCCCCAGGCGGGGAGGGCGGGTGGGCGGAGCCCCGCGCGCGCGCCCCGCCCCCGCCCCCGCCGACGTCACGCCCCCCCCCCCCACGCCCCGCCCCTCCCGGCACGCGGCGGCGCGCGGCGGCGGCGGCGCGCGGCGATGACGCCATCGGGCGGCGCCGGCGCGGAGGCGGCGGCGGCGGCAGCGGGAGCGAGGCCGCGCGCAGCGGGCGGTGAGGGGGGGGCGGGGACGGGGCGGGGCCTTCGCCGACCCCCCCGTTAACGGGACCCCGTTAACCCCCCCCCCTTTCTGCTTCCCGTTACCCATCCCCTCCCCCCTCCCCAGGCCGTTCGCACGGATGAAGGGGGCGGAGCCGCGGGAGGGGGCGGCGCCGCCCTCGCGCCGCGCCCCGCCCCCCCGCCGCCGCCGCCGCCGCCGCGCGCTGGCCGCTCTGGCCCTGCTGCTCTATGGCCGCGGCGGCCTCCTGGCGTGGGGCGGGGCCGCGCGGCGGCGGCGGCGGGGGGGCGGGGCCGCGCCGCGCCACGCCCCCCCGCCCGCCGCGGCCCCGCCCCCCGGCCCCGCCGCGCTCCTCCCGCCCCCCTTCGCGCTGGCGCGCCGCCGGGGGGGCGGGGCCGCCGCCGAGCCCCGCCCCCTGCCCGCGCCGCCGCCGCCGCTGCTGCTGGCCCCGCCCCCCGCGCTGGGGCTCGACCTGGAGGCGGGTGAGTGCGGGGGGGGGGGCGGGGGGAGGGAGGGACCCGCCCACTTGGGACCCGCCCCCGGCGCGCTGGCCACGCCCCCACACAGACCCCGCCCCTTGGCCCCTCCCGCGGGTTGGCTCCGCCCCCTGATCGCACCCCGCCCCTCATAGGTCCCACCCCCTGGCACTTGCGCTCCATGGGGGGTGGGTGGGCGAGGGCTGGCCACGCCCCCTTTTGCCACGCCCCGCTTTGGCCACGCCCCATGTCACCCAAATTCGGCCACGCCCCCTTGGTCCCCACATCTCATAGGACCTGCTCCTTGGCCCCACCCCTGGGCTTGGCCCTGCCCCCTTAGTCCCTCCCCCTGCATTGACCACGCCCCCTTTTGGGCACACAATGAGCTGACCCCGCCCCCTTGCCCCCCCCACCCCGGGTTGGCCCCGCCCCTTGTCCCACCGGTTGGCCCCGCCTCTTTTTGCCCGCCCCCCCACGGGGTGCTGGGGGGGTTCTTGGTGCTGCCCCCTCATTGGGTCCCTTATCCGCCCCGCCCCCTTTTGGCTCCTCCCACACAAGGGGTTGGGGGGGGGTCCGGGTGCTCCCCCCTCCCTCACTGACCTCCCTTCCCCCCCCCCCAGGGCCCCTCCCCAACGGCTTCGGGGTGGGGGCGGGGCCTGGCAGCCCCCCCGGCGCCGCCCCCCCCGGCATCCTCATCAGCAACGTGTGCAGCGTGGGGGGCGGGGCCACCGAGGGCGCCGCCCCTGCCGGGGGCGGGGCCCGGCCCGAGCCGCCCCCTCCCCCTGCGCGGGGGGGCGTCCAGCAGAGCCCCCTGTGCGACGAGCACGTGACCTGTGTGCAGAGTGAGTGCGGGGTCGGCGGTAGGGACCAGGGTGAACGGGTTGTCATTAGGCACCAGGATGAACAGGGCCTCAGTAGGGACCAGGGTGAACGGGGCCTCAGTAGGGAGCAGGGTGAACGGGTTGTCCTTAGGTGCCAGGGTGAACAGGGCCTCAGTAGGGACCAGGGTGAACGGGTTGTCCTTAGGTGCCAAGATGAACAGGGCCTCAGTAGGGACCAGGGTGAACGGGGCCTCAGTAGGGACCAGGGTGAACGGGTTGTCATTAGGTGCCAGGGTGAACAGGGCCTCAGTAGGGACCAGGGTGAACAGGTTGTCATTAAGTGCCAGGATGAACAAGACCTCAGTAGGGACCAGGGTGAACGGGGCCTCAGTAGGGACCAGCGTGAACGGGGCCTCAGTAGGGACCAGGGTGAACAGGTTGTCATTAGGTGCCAGGATGAACAGTGCCTCAGTAGGGACCAGCGTGAACGGGTTGTCATTAGGTGCTAGGGTGAACAGGGCCTCAGTAGGGACCAGGGTGAACAGGTTGTCATTAGGTGCCAGGGTGAACAAGACCTCAGTAGGGACCAGAGTGAACGGGGCCTCAGCAGGGACCAGGGTGAACAGGGCCTCAGTAGGGACCAGGGTGAACAGGTTGTCATTAGGTGCCAGGGTGAACAAGACCTCAGTAGGGACCAGAGTGAACGGGGCCTCAGCAGGGACCAGGGTGAACAGGGCCTCAGTAGGGACCAGGGTGAACGGGTTGTCCTTAGGTGCCAGGGTGAACAGGGCCTCAGTAGGGACCAGGGTGAATGGAGCCTCAGTAGGGACCAGGGTGAACGGGTTGTCATTAGGTGCCAAGATGAACAGGGCCTCAGTAGGGACCAGGGTGAACAGTGCATTAGTAGGGACCAGGGTGAACGGGTTGTTATTAGATGCCAGGATGAACGGGGCCCCAGTAGGGACCAGGGTGAACAGGTTGTCATTAGGTGCCAGGGTGAACAAGACCTCAGTAGGGACCAGGGTGAACGGGGCCTCAGTAGGGACCAGCGTGAACGGGGCCTCAGTAGGGACCAGGGTGAACAGGTTGTCATTAGGTGCCAGGGTGAACAAGACCTCAGTAGGGACCAGGGTGAACGGGGCCTCAGTAGGGACCAGCGTGAACGGGGCCTCAGTAGGGACCAGGGTGAACGGGTTGTCATTAAGTGCCAGGATGAACAAGACCTCAGTAGGGACCAGGGTGAACGGGGCCTCAGTAGGGACCAGGGTGAATGGGGCCTCAGTAGGGACCAGGGTGAACGGGTTGTCATTAAGTGCCAGGATGAACAAGACCTCAGTAGGGACCAGGGTGAACGGGTTGTCATTAAGTGCCAAGATGAACAGGGCCTCAGTAGGGACCAGGGTGAACGGGTTGTCATTAGGTGCCAGGGTGAACAGGGCCTCAGTAGGGACCAGGGTGAACAGTGCATTAGTAGGGACCAGCGTGAACGGGTTGTTATTAGATGCCAGGATGAACAGTGCCTCAGTAGGGACCAGGGTGAACGGGTTGTCATTAGGTGCCAGGATGAACGGGGCCCCAGTAGGGACCAGGGTGAACAGGACCTCAGTAGGGACCAGGGTGAACGGGGCCTCAGTAGGGACCAGCGTGAACGGGTTGTCATTAGGTGCCAGGGTGAACAGGACCTCAGTAGGGACCAGGGTGAACAGGTTGTCATTAGGTGCTAGGGTGAACAGGACCTCAGTAGGGACCAGGGTGAATGGGGCCTCAGTAGGCACCCAGGTGAACGGGTTGTCCTTAGGTGCCAGGATGAACGGGGTCTCAGTAGGCACCAGAGTGAACAGCACAGCAAGAGGTATTAAGGGGAGCAGGCTGTTGATAGGGACCAGAGTGAACAGATCTTTGGTAGTCACCAGGATGAACAGATTATCATTAGGTGCCAGAGTGAACAGACCATCATTAGGTGCCAGAGTGAACAGGCCCTCAGTTTGGACTATTCTGGTCTGAACAGGCCCTTAGTAGGGACCAGGGTGAACACTCCCAGTGGAGACCCAAGTGAGGGCCTTCGGTAGGTTCTAGAGTGAACAAGCGGTCAGTAGGCACCAGAGTGAACACTCCTAATAGACTCCCAGTAAAGTCCCTCCCTAGACCCCCCGCAGGGTAAACACGCCCTCAGTAGGCACCAGAGTGAACACTCCTAATAGACTCCCACTAAAGTCCCTCCCTAGACCCCCCGCAGGGTAAACGCGCCCTCAGTAGGCACCAGAGTGAACACTCCTAATAGACTCCCACTAAAGTCCCTCCCTAGACCCCCCACAGGGTAAACACACCCTCAGTAGGCACCAGAGTGAACACTCCTAATAGACTCCCAGTGTAGTCCCTCCCTAGACCCCCCGCAGGGTAAACACGCCCTCAGTAGGCACCAGAGTGAACACTCCTAATAGACTCCCAGTGTAGTCCCTCCCTAGACCCCCCGCAGGGTAAACACGCCCTCGGTAGGCACCAGAGTGAACACTCCTAATAGACTCCCAGTGTAGTCCCTCCCTAGACTCCCCGCAGGGTAAACACGCCCTCAGTAGGCACCAGAGTGAACACTCCTAATAGACTCCCAGTGTAGTCCCTCCCTAGACCCCCCGCAGGGTAAACACGTCCTCAGTAGGCACCAGAGTGAACACTCCTAATAGACTCCCAGTAAAGTCCCTCCCTAGACCCCCCGCAGGGTAAACACGCCCTCAGTAGGCACCAGAGTGAACACTCCTAATAGACTCCCAGTAAAGTCCCTCCCTAGACCCCCCGCAGGGTAAACACGCCCTCAGTAGGCACCAGAGTGAACACTCCTAATAGACTCCCACTAAAGTCCCTCCCTAGATCCCCCGTAGGGTAAACGCCCTCAGTAGGCACCAGAGTGAACACTCCTAATAGACTCCCAGTAAAGTCCCTCCCTAGACGCCCCGTAGGGTAAACACGCCCTCAGTAGGCACCAGAGTGAACACCGCTAGTAGGAACCAGAGGCCAAACCTGCAGCGGGCACTAGGGGAGCCGGGGGGGCTGAGGGGCCATCAGTAGGGCCCAGAGTGAACGCCGCTAGTAGGAACCAGAGGCCAAACCTGCAGCGGGCGCTAGGGGAGCCGGGGGGGCTAAGGGGCCATCAGTAGGGCCCAGAGTGAACGCCGCTAGTAGGAACCAGAGGCCAAACCTGCAGCGGGCGCTAGGGGAGCCGGGGGGGTGCTGAGGGGCCATCAGTAGGGCCCAGAGTGAACGCCGCTAGTAGGAACCAGAGGCCAAACCTGCAGCGGGCACTAGGGGAGCCGGGGGGGGCTGAGGGGCCATCAGTAGGGCCCAGAGTGAACGGCCTCCCCGCAGGCATCCTGGACGAGTTCCTGCAGTGCTACGGCAGCCTCATCCCCGTGAGCGCCGACGAGGTGGTCAAGAAGCTGGAGGACATTTTCCAGCAGGAGTTCAGCACCCCGCAGAGGTGGGGCCCTCAGTAGGGACCAGGGTGAACGGGCTGTCATTAGGGACCAGGGTGAACGGCCTGTTGCTGGGGACCAGGGCGAACGGGTTTTCAGTAGGGCCCAGAGTGAACGGCCTCTTGGGAGGGACCAGGGCCATTGAGACCTTGGTAGGCACCAAGGGGAGCGGCTCGTCAGTAGGGACCAGAGTGAACGCGTTCCCGTTTGGGGGTTCTTAGGGGATTTGGGGACAGTTTGGGGCCATTTGGGGTCATTTCCGCAGGTTTTGGGGGTTCCGGCTGTTCCCGGGGCCGTTCGGGGTTTTTTTGTGCCTGTTCTGGGTGTTTTTGGGCCCATTCTGGGGGTTTTTGGGCTCATTCTGGTGGTTTCCGGGCCTGTTCTGGGTGTTTTTGGGCCAATTCTGGGGGTTTTCGGGGCCGTTCTGGGTGTTTTCAGGGCCATTCTGGGTGTTTTTGGGCCCATTCTGGGTATTTTTGGACCTGTTCTGGGGGTTTTCGGGGCCGTTCCAGGTGTTTTTGGGCCCATTCCGGGTGTTTTGGGGCTCAATCTGGGGGTTTTAAGGGCCTTTCTGGGTGTTTCCAGGCCCGTTCTGGGTCTTTTTGGGCTCATTCTGCGGGTTTCCGGGTCCCTTCTGGGTGTTTTGGGGCTCATTCGGGGGTTTTTGGGGGTGATCTGGGTGTTTTTGGGCTCACTCTGGTGGTTTCAGGCCAATTCTGGGGGTTTTTGGGCTCATTTCGGGTGTTTTCGGGCCCATCCTGTGTGTTTCCAGGCCTGTTCTGGGTGTTTCCAGGCCCATTTCCGGTGCTTTTGGGCTCATTCTGGGGGTTTTTGGGCTCGTTCTGGATGTTTTTGGGGCCATTCAGGGCGTTTTCGGGGCTGATCTGGAGGTTTTTGGGCTCATTCTGGGGGTTTTGGGGGCTGTTTTGGGTGCTTTTTGGGTCATTCTGGGTGATTACGGGGCCATTCTGGGTGATTATGGGGCGATTCTGGGTGCTTTTGGGCTCACTCTGGGTGTTTTCAGGCCCGTTCTAGGTGTTTTTTGGGCTCATTCTAGGGGGTTTTGGACTCATTCTGTATGTTTTTGGGGCCATTCAGGGCATTTTCGGGGCTGATCTCGGGGTTTTTGGGGCTCGTTCTGGAGTTTTTGAGGCCATTCTGGCTGCTTTTGGGCTCATTCTGGGCTTTTTTGGGGCCACTCTCCCTGTTCCCGGGGCCATTCTGGGTATTTTTGGGTCATTCTGGGTGTTTTCGGGGCCATTTTGGGTGCTTTTGGGCTCACTCTGGGGGTTTCCAGGCCCGTTCTGGGTGTTTCTGGGTCCATTCTGGGGGTTTTTGGGCTCATTCCGGGTGTTTTCAGGCTCCTTCCGGGGGTTTCCGGGGCCGCTCTCCCCGTTCCCAGGTCCATTCTGGGTGTTTTCGGGTCCGTTCCGGGTGTTTTTGGGTTCATTCTGGGAGTTTTCGGGCCCTTTCTGGGTGTTTTGGGGCTCATTCTGGGGGTTTTTGGGCTCCTTCTGGATGTTTTTGGGACCATTCAGGGCGTTTTCCGGGCTGATCTGGGGGTTTTTGGGCTCATTCTGGGGGTTTTTGGGGCCGTTTTGGGTGCTTTTTGGGTCATTCTGGGGGGTTTCGGGGCTGTTCTCGGTGATTTGGGGGCCATTCTGGGTGTTTTTGGGCTCACTCTGGGGGTTTTTGGGCTCATTCTGGGGGTTTTCAGGGCTGTTTTGGGTGCTTTTTGGGTCTTTCTGGGTGTTTTCGGAGCCATTCTGGGTGTTTTTGGGCTCACTCCGGGGGTTTCCAGGCCCATTCTGGGTGTTTTCGGGTCCGTTCCGGGTGTTTTTGGGGTCGTTCCGGGGGTTTCCGGGGCCGCTCTGGCCGTTCCCAGGTCCATTCTGGGTGTTTTCGGGTCCGTTCTGGCTGTTTTTGGGCTCATTCCGGGGGTTTCCGGGGCCGCTCTGGCCGTTCCCGGCGCCCCCGGAGCGGTTTTCCGCAGCGTTTCCCGGTTTTCCCGCCCCGCAGACGCTGCTCCGTGCAGCAGCTGCTCCAGTCGTACCAGCGGCTTCAGGGGCTTTTGGGCTCATTCTGGGGGTTTTTGGGCTCGTTCTGGGGGTTTTGGGGCTCCTTCTGGATTTTTTGGGGCCATTCTGGGTGTTTTCAGGCCCGATCTGGGTGTTTTGGGCTCATTCTGGGTGTTTTGGGCTCATTCTGGGGGTTTCCAGGGCCACTCTCCCCATTCCCAGGGCCATTCCGGGTGTTTTTGGGTTCATTCTGGGAGTTTTCGGGCCCTTTCTGGGTGTTTTGAGGCTCATTCTGGGGGTTTTTGGGCTCCTTCTGGATGTTTTTGGGACCATTCAGGGCGTTTTCCGGGCTGATCTGGGGGTTTTTGGGCTCATTCTGGGGGTTTTTGGGGCCGTTTTGGGTGCTTTTTGGGTCATTCTGGGGGGTTTCGGGGCTGTTCTCGGTGATTTCGGGGCCATTCTGGGTGTTTTTGGGCTCACTCTGTGGGTTTCTGGGGCCATTCTGGGTGTTTTCAGGCCCGTTCTGGGTGTTTCTGGGTCCATTCTGGCTGTTTTTGGGCTCGTTCCGGGGGTTTCCGGGGCCGCTCCGGCCGTTCCCGGCGCCCCCGGAGCGGTTTTCCGCAGCGTTTCCCGGTTTTCCCGCCCCGCAGGCGCTGCTCCGTACAGCAGCTGCTCCAGTCGTACCAGCGCGCCCCCGGCCCCGCGCTGCTCCGCGGCTTCCGCGTCACCTACAAGCGCCACGTCCTGACCATGGACGACCTGCAGACCCTGTACGGGCCCAACTGGCTCAACGACCAGGTGGGGACATGGGGGGACATGGGGGGACATTGGGGACATGGGGGACATGGGGGACATGGGGGACATGGGGACATTGGGGACATGGGGGACATGGGGGACATGGGGGACATGGGGGACAAGGGGGACCATGGACGACCTGCAGACCCTCTACGGGCCCAACTGGCTCAACGACCAGGTGGGGGGACATGGGGGGACATTGGGGACATGGGGGACATGGGGGACATGGGGGGGACATGGGGGACATGGGGGACATGGGGGGACATGGGGACATGGGGACATGGGGGACATGGGGGGGACATGGGGGACATGGGGACATGGGGGGACCATGGACGACCTGCAGACCCTCTATGGGCCCAACTGGCTCAACGACCAGGTGGGGACATTGGGGACATGGGGGACATGGGGACATGGGGGACATGGGGGGATATGGGGACATGGGGACATGGGGGACATTGGGGACATTGGGGACATGGGGACATGGGGGGACCATGGACGACCTGCAGACCCTCTATGGGCCCAACTGGCTCAACGACCAGGTGGGGACATGGGGGACATTGGGGACATGGGGTCATGCGGGGACATGGGGGGGACATGGGGACATGGGGGACATTGGGGACATGGGGACATGGGGACATGGGGGACATGGGGACATGGGGGGACCATGGACGACCTGCAGACCCTCTATGGGCCCAACTGGCTCAATGACCAGGTGGGGACATGGGGACATGGGGGGACATTGGGGACATGGGGGGGACATTGGGGACATGGGGGACATGGGGACATGGCGGGACATGGGGACATGGGGACATGGGGGGGACATGGGGACATTGGGGACATGGGGGACATTGGGGACATGGGGGGACATGGGGGACATGGGGACAAGGGGGACCATGGACGACCTGCAGACCCTCTATGGGCCCAACTGGCTCAACGACCAGGTGGGGACATGGGGGGACATGGGGGACATGGGGACATGGGAACATGGGGGACATGGGGACATGGGGGACATTGGGGACATGGGGGACATGGGGGGACATTGGGGACATGGGGGACAAGGGGGACATGGGGGACATGGGGACATGGGGACATGGGGACATGGGGGACATTGGGGACATGGGGGGACATTGGGGACATTGGGGACATGGGGGACATGGGGGGGACATGGGGACATGGGGGACATGGGGGACATGGGGGGACATGGGGGACATGGGGACATGGGGGGGACATGGGGGACATTGGGGACATGGGGGACATGGGGGGGACATGGGGGACATTGGGGACATTGGGGACATGGGGGACATGGGAACATGGGGGACATGGGGGGACATGGGGACATGCGGACATGGGGGGGACATGGGGACATGGGGGGGACATGGGGGACATGGGGGGGACATGGGGGACATGGGGACATGGGGACATGGGGGGACATTGGGGACATGGGGGACATGGGGGGACCATGGACGACCTGCAGACCCTCTACGGGCCCAACTGGCTCAACGACCAGGTGGGGACATGGGGACATGGGGACATGGGGGGGACATGGGGGACATGGGGGGACATTGGGGACATGGGGACATGGGGGACATGGGGACATTGGGGGACATGGGGGGACATTGGGGACATTGGGGACATGGGGACATGGGGGACATTGGGGGACATGGGGGGACATGGGGACATTGGGGACATGGGGACATGGGGGACATTGGGGACATGGGGGGACATGGGGGGACATGGGGACATGGGGGACATGGGGGGACATGGGGACATGGGGGGACATTGGGGACATGGGGGACATTGGGGACATTGGGGACATTGGGGACATGGGGGACATGGGGGGACCATGGACGACCTGCAGACCCTCTATGGGCCCAACTGGCTCAACAACCAGGTGGGGGGACATGGGGACATGGGGGGGACATGGGGGACATGGGGACATGGGGACATTGGGGGACATGGGGACATGGGGGGACATGGGGTTCTGGGGGGTCCTGGGGGGGACCTGGGAGCAATGGGGGGACCTGGGGGGGTCCTGGGGGGACAATGGGGGGGACCTGGGGGGGTCCTGGGGGGACAATGGGGTGTCCCGGGGGGGGGGGTCTCACCCTGTCCCCCCCCCCAGGTGATGAACATGTACGGGGACCTGGTGATGGACACGGTGCCGGACAAGGTGAGGGGCGGGGGGGGGCGGGGGGGGGGGGACACCAGACACCCCCCCGGCCGCCGGGGCCCCCCCTGACCCCCCCCCAGGTGCACTTCTTCAACAGCTTCTTCTACGACAAGCTGCGCACGCGGGGCTACGAGGGCGTGCAGCGCTGGACCAAGAACGTGAGGGCGGGGCCTCGGCGAGGGGGCGGGGCCTCGGGGGGGCGGGGTCTGATGGGGCGGGGCATCGTGAGGGAGGGGCTGGTATAAAGGGAAGGGGGAAGAGAGTGAGGTGGGAGGGGCTGGAGGGAGGAGTAGGAGGTGGGAGGGGCCCGGGGGCGGGGCCTCGGGGGAGGGGCGTGCCAGGGCGGGGCATCGTGAGGGAGGGGCTGGTAGAGAGGGAAGGGGCTGCTGGGGGAGGGAGTGAGATGGGAGGGGCTGGAGGGAGGAGGAGGGGCCTGGGGGGGGCGGAGCCTCGTGGGAGGGGCCTGATGGGGCGGGGCAATGTGAGGGAGGGGCCGGTAGAGAGGGAAGGAGCTGCTGGGGAGGGAGGAGGAGAGGGAGGTGGGAGGGGCTGGAGGGAGTGGGAGGGGCCTGGGGGCGGGGCCTAGGGGGGGCGGGGCCTGTCAGGGCGGGGCTATCATGAGGGAGGGGCCAGTAGAGAGGGAAGGGGCTGCTGGGGGGAGGAGGAGGGGGTGGGAGGGGCGTGGGGCGGGGCATCTGAGGGGGCGGGGCATATGGGAGGGGCCTGCTGGGGCGGGGCATCGTGAGGGAGGGGCCGTAGAGAGGGAAGGGGGCTGGGGGGGGGAGTGAGGTGGGAGGGGCTGGAGGGAGCAGGAGGGAGGGGGCGTGGCATCTGGGGGCGTGGCCTGCCAGGGCGGGGCATTGTGAGGGAGGGGCCAGTAGAGAGGGAAGGGGGGGGAGAGTGAGGTGGGAGGGGCTGGAGGGAGGAGCAGGGGGTGGGAGGGGCTTGGGGGAGGAGCCTCGGGGCGGGCGTGGCCTGGGGGCGTGGGGGCGGGGTCTGATGGGGTGGGGCATCGTGGGGGGGTTGGTATAGAGGGAAGGGGCTGCTGGGAGGTGGGGGGGAGTGAGGTGGGAGGGGCTGGAGGGAAGAGTAGGAGGTGGGCGGGGCCTGGGGGCGGGTCTGATGGGGCGGGGTCTGATGGGGCGGGGCATTGTGAGGGAGGGGCCGGTAGAGAGGGAAGGGGCTGCTGGGGGGGGGAGTGAGGTGGGAGGGGCTGGAGGGAGGAGTAGGGGGTGGGAGGGGCCTGGGGAGGAGCCTCGGGTGGGCGGGGCCTTGGGGGCTGGAGGGAGGGGTAGGGAGGTGGGAGGAGCTGGTGGAAGGGGCGGAGCCTGGGGCTACAGGGGTGTGGCCAGCAGTGGGGGCGTGGCCATCTTGGGGCTCGTGGGGCCATTTGGGAACCCGCAGGGCCCCATTTTGGGTCACAAAGGGCTGGTTTTGGGGCCATTCCAGACAATTTACTTTTTTGGGGCCACCCAGGCCCCTTTTGGGTCCCGTTTTGGGTGGAAATGTGCCGTTTTTGGCTATTTTAGGTGACCATATTCCCTTGGGGTACACAGCCCCATTTTTGGGTCCCATTTTGGGTGGAAATGCCCTGTTTTGGGCTGTCTCCGGGTCCTGTTTTGGGCGGAAATGCATCGTTTTGGCTCATTTTGGGTGGATATCTTCCTTTGGGGCACGCAGCCCCTTTTTGGGCCCCGTTTTGGGTGGAAACACCCATTTTTGGCTGTTTTAGGTAGATATCTCTTTTGGGGGTCCACAGCCCCGTTTTGGGCCCTGTTTTGGGTGAAAACGCCCTGTTTTGGGTGGATATCTCCCTTTGGGGTCAACAGCCCCAATTTCCGGGCCCCGTTTTGGGTGGAAACACCCCTTTTTTGGCCGCTTTAGGTGGATATCTCCCTTTGGGGCACGCAGCCCCGTTTCAGGCCCTGTTTTGGGTGGAAACGCCCCGTTTTTGGCTGTTTTAGGTGGATATCTCCCTTTAGGGCACACAGCCCCATTCCGGGCCCCATTTTGGGTGGAAACGCCCCGTTTTGGGCTGTTTTGGGTGGATATCTCCCTTTGGAGCACACAGCCCCATTTCAGGCCCCGTTTTGGGTGGAAACGCCCCGTTTTGGGCCGTTTCGGGTGGATATCTCCCTTTGGGGCACACAGCCCCATTCTGGGGCCTGTTTTGGGTGGAAAAGCACCATTTTCGGCCGTTTTAGGTGGATATCTCCCTTTGCGGCACACAGCCCCATTTCCGGCCCCGTTTTAGGTGGAAACACCCCGTTTTGGCCGTTTTGGGTGGATATCTCTCTGTGGGGTCAACAGCCCCATTCCGGGCCCCGTTTTGGGTGGAAATACCCTGTTTCGGCTGTTTTAGGTGGATATCTCCCTTTGGGGCACGCAGCCCCGTTTCAGGCCCTGTTTTGGGTGGAAACGCCCCGTTTTGGGCCGTTTTGGGTGGATATCTCTCTGTGGGGTCAACAGCCCCGTTCCGGGCCCCGTTTTGGGTGGAAACACCCCGTTTTTGGCCGTTTTGGGTGGATATCTCTCTGTGGGGTCAACAGCCCCATTCCGGGCCCCGTTTTGGGTGGAAACGCCCCGTTTCGGCCGTTTTAGGTGGATATCTCTCTGTGGGGTCAACAGCCCCATTTCGGGCCCCGTTTTGGGTGGAAACGCCCCGTTTCGGCCGTTTTAGGTGGATATCTCTCTGTGGGGTCAACAGCCCCATTTCAGGCCCCGTTTTGGGTAGAAATGCCCCGTTTTGGGCCATTTTGGGTGGATATCTCTCTGTGGGGTCAACAGCCCCGTTCCGGGCCCCGTTTTGGGTGCAAACACCCCGTTTCGGCCGTTTTAGGTGGATATCTCCCTTTGGGGCACGCAGCCCCGTTCCGGGCCCCGTTTTGGGTGGAAACGCCCCGTTTGGGCCGTTTTGGGTGGATATCTCCCTTTGGGGCACACAGCCCCGTTCCGGGCCCCGTTTTGGGTGGAAACGCCCCGTTTTGGGCTGTTCCAGGTGGACATCTTCGGCAAGGAGCTGCTGCTCATCCCCATCCACCTCGAGGTGCACTGGTCCCTCGTGGCCGTGGACGTCGCGCGGCGCCGAATCACCTACTTCGACTCGCAGCGCACGCTCAACCGCCGCTGCCCCAAGGTGGGCGGGGCCTATGGGGTGGGCGGGGTCTATAGGGTGGGTGGAGCCTATGGAGTGGGTGCAGTCAATGGGACGTCACCTACTTCGACTCGCAGCGCACGCTCAACCGCCGCTGCCCCAAGGTGGGCGGGGCCTATGGGGTGGGCGGGGTCTATAGGGTGGGTGGAGCCTATGGAGTGGGTGCAGTCAATGGGACGTCACCTACTTCGACTCGCAGCGCACGCTCAACCGCCGCTGCCCCAAGGTGGGCGGGGCCTATGGGGTGGGCGGGGTCTATAGGGTGGGTGGAGCCTATGGAGTGGGTGCAGTCAATGGGACGTCACCTACTTCGACTCGCAGCGCACGCTCAACCGCCGCTGCCCCAAGGTGGGTGGGGCCTATGGGGTGGGCGGAGCCACGAGGGGGCGGGGTCTGTGGGGGAGGAGCTACAAGGGGCGGGGTCTATAGGGTGGGTGGAGCCTATGGAGTGGGTGCAGTCAATGGGGACGTCACCTACTTCGACTCGCAGCGCATGCTCAACCGCTGCTGCCCCCAAGGTGGGCGGGGCCTATGGGGTGGGCGGAGCCACGAGGGGGGCGGAGCCACGAGGGGCGGGGTCTATAGGGTGGGCGGGGTCAATGGGGCGTCACCTACTTCGACTCGCAGCGCACGCTCAACCGCCGCTGCCCCAAGGTGGGCGGGGCCTATGGGGTGGGCGGAGCCACGAGGGGCGGGGTCTATGGGGTGGGTGGGGACACGAGGGGCGGGGTCTATAGGGTGGGCGGGGACATTAGGGGGTGGGGTTTATAGGGTGGGCGGGGTCAATGGGGCGTCACCTACTTCGACTCGCAGTGCACGCTCAACCGCCGCTGCCCCAAGGTGGGCGGAGCCACGAGGGGGCGGAGACACGAGGGGGCAGAGACACGAGGGGCGGGGTCTATAGGGTGGGCGGGGTCTATAGGGTGGGGACACGAGGGGTGGGGTCTATACGGTGGGCGGAGCCACGAGGAGCGGGGTCTATGGGGAGGGTGAGGACACGAGGGGGCGGGGTCTATAGGGTGGGCGGGGTCAATGGGGCATCACCTACTTCGACTCGCAGCGCACGCTCAACCGCTGCTGCCCCAAGGTGGGCGGAGCTTATGGGGTGGGCGGGGTCTATAGGGTGGGCGGGGTCTATAGGGTGGGGACACGAGGGGCGGGGTCTATAGGGTGGGCGGAGCCACGAGGAGCGGGGTCTATAGGGTGGGTGGGGACATTAGGGGGCGGGGTCTATAGGGTGGGCGGGGTCAATGGGGCGTCACCTACTTCGACTCGCAGCGCAACGCTCAACCGCCGCTGCCCCAAGGTGGGCGGGGCCACGAGGGGTGGGCGGGGCTATAGGGTGGGCGGGGTCAATGGGGCGTACCTGCTTCGACTTGCAGCGCACGCTCAACCGCCGCTGCCCCAAGGTGGGTGGAGCCACGAGGGGGTGGGCGGAGCCTATGGGGTGGGTGGGGACACGAGGGGGCGGGGTCAATAGGGTGGGCGGGGTCAATGGGGACGTCGCCTACTTCGACTCGCAGCGCACGCTCAACCGCCGCTGCCCCAAGGTGGGCGGGGCCTATGGGGTGGGCGGAGCCACGAGGGGCGGAGCCACGAGGGGCGGGGTCTATAGGGTGGGTGGAGCCTATGGAGTGAGTGCAGTCAATGGGGCGTCACCTACTTCGACTCGCAGCGCACGCTCAACCGCCGCTGCCCCAAGGTGGGCGGAGCCACGAGGGGGCGGAGCCACGAGGGGGCGGGGTCTATAGGGTGGGCAGGGATTTTAGGGGGTGGGGTCTATAGGGTGGGCGGGGTCAATGGGGCGTCACCTACTTTGACTCGCAGCTCACGCTCAACCGCTGCTGCCCCAAGGTGGGCGGAGCTTATGGGTGGGGGGGGTCTATAGGGTGGGCGGGGTCTATAGGGGGACACGAGGGGCGGGGCCTATAGGGTGGGCGGGGTCGATGGGGCGTCACCTATTTCGATTCGCTCAACCGCTGCTGCCCCAAGGTGGGCGGAGCCATGAGGGGGTGGGGCCTATAGGGTGGGTGGAGACACAAGGGGCGGGGTCTATAGGGTAGGCGGGGCCTCTGGGAGTCTGTGAGGGGTGGAGCCTATGGGACCCAAGGTGGGTGGGGCCTGGGGTGGGTGGGGGACACAAGGGCGTGGAGTTAGTGGTGGGTGGGGTCAATGGGGGTAGGCGGGGCCTCTGGGGGGGGCGGGGTCTGGGGTGGGCGGAGTCTATGGGGCGTCACCTGCTCGGACTCCAGACAAGCCCCGCCCAACTCCCCCTCACCTTAAAGGGGCCACGTCCTAACAAAGGGGGAGGTGCCCCCCGTGACTAAGAACAAGGGGGGTGTGTGGCTTAACCAAAGGGGGCGTGGCCTCTCGCAGGCCACGCCCCCTCACCCCAAACCCCGCCCCCTTTTGCAGCACATCTGCCGCTACCTGCAGGCCGAGGCCGAGCGCAAGGAGCGCCCCGAGTTCCGCGAGGGCTGGAAAGGCGCCTTCAAGATGGTGGGAACCCCCTTTTGGGGCAATTTCCTCCCCTTTGGGGCCATTTTGGGGTGATCCGCCCCGCTTGGGGCTCCTGTGCCCCGTTTTGGGGGTAATTCGCCCTATTTTGGGTGGTTTTCCCCCCAGAACGTGGCCCGGCAGAACAACGACAGCGACTGCGGCGCCTTCGTGCTGCAGGTAGGCGGGGCCAGAGCGCCTGGGACCGCCCCCTGCTTTATTAGCCCCTCCCCCTCCTCATTAGCCCCTCCCCCTCCTCATTAGCCCCTCCCACATCCCATTAATCTCCCCTTGCATCTCATTAACCCCTCTCATTACTGCAGTTACTGCAGGTAGGCGGGGCCCCAGCACCCAGGACCGCCCCCTGCTTTATTAGCCCCTCCCCCTCCTCGTTAGCCCCTCCCCCTCCTCATTAGCCCCCCTGCATCTCATTAACCCCCCCAAATGGCCCCTAATTACCCCCCTCTCGCACTAATTACCCCCCTCTTGCACTAATTACCCCCCTCCACGTTAATTGCCCCCCAGTACTGCAAGTAGGAAGGGGGGGGGAAGCAGGGGACACCGAGGGGCCCAGGCGTCCGGGCCCCCCAAATCCCCCCTAATTGCCCCCCTCTCGCACTAATTACCCCCATATGGTGCTAATTGCCCCCCCACGCTAATTAATTGCCCCCCAGTGCTGCAAGTAGGAAGGGGGGGGAAGTAGGGGGAACAGAGGGGCCCAGGC
>NW_028289013.1:0-48859 GCF_059628265.1 Tinamus guttatus | reverse complement strand
CACTTGGATAAAATATGCAATACTAAAACAGTGATACAGGAATACATCTTTAAACAACAATAAAAACAGAACAATATAAGAAACAATAACAACAACAATAATAAAAACAATATCAATAAAACTAACAACAAGAATATCAACAATATCAACAAAAACAAATACTACTATAAAAGATTCTTCAGGGACTGCCGAGGCCCACCATCGCGAGATGGAATTAACGACACTTCAATGTGAAGCAGGTTTGATTCTCTTTACTATTGTCTGCTATGTAGCTTTATACAATTCCAACACCCGTAAACGCAGACACGCGCTAAGCAACAGCACTCCCATTGGTTAGACTATAGTGTCCATGCATAGCTAGCTTGCAGCTGACTGGTGTTCTTCTCGATGCTCTGTTGCTGGGCCTCCCGGACGCTTATCTGGCTATGGCTGGCTTAATTCATTAAAAGTTGCTAACAGGCGTTATCTTCTCCTCTGGGTGACCTTGGTTCCCATCACTTCAGCTCCTCATATTCTTGCAAAATCGCCAAGGCCCCAAAAGTTCCCCCTCTTTTCAAAAACAGAATTAGTGATATTATGCATCAAGCGTTGCAATCATTGGCAAAAGCAAGGCAACATAGTCACAAGCACGAGTATAACCATCCCAATCACGCACAAGTGGTACAAAATTCCTGTGATCCATGGTCCTAAGCCTAGCGATCTGAGCCAATCTTCTAATACCCAACTTTCTTCCTTTAACTTATGCAGCCCTTCCCTCAAGAGCACAATCTTTTTATGGATAGACTCTGAATGATCGGACAAGTTTAAACAACACATACCCTCAAAATCCTCACACCCATGCCCATGTGCTAATAACAGAAAATCTATTGCGGCTCTATTCTGCAGAACTACATGATTAACGCTAGCTACATCTTGCGATAGCTGGTCTAAAATGTCTGATGTTAAATTAATTTAACTCATTCTTTGTCCAGCATGCTAACTGCTTTAAGGAAGTCATTGTTCGGGCGGCGATGCCCCCTGGGAGAAGCAGGGACACAAAGACAGTTTTTTACCCTTGACCAAACCTTTGGATCTCCGACTTCTGTACAATCTGACTCATGTATTGATCCTTTTTTCCTTTTGGATACAAAGGTCATCACTTGGTATATATTAGGATGAAATAAGCTCAGTTTCCCCAGATAACATGGACCTCCTTGTGGACCGGATGGTATTCCGTTCCATGCCCAATCTCCGCGTATTAAAAACACTCCTGGTGGTAGCTGTTTTGCAGAGCAGCTTGTTAAATTACATTGGGTATATGTGTGAAGAGAAACATCATTAATTTTCAGCCTCGAGTTAACCGCCGCCCATTGCGATGTACTTTCTTCAAGTGTGCCTTCGCTATGCGGTTCAAAACTAGCCCATCCACCATTTCGGGTGGTATTTGTGGCATTTAAACTTCCCAACAAGTCTAATTCCTCCGGCGGGGAAGTCAGAGTGCCATTCAGACTTTTCATGATTTCACACTGCCAGCACGCGTCTAACTGTTCTGCCGTTCGCCCTAATTGGTAAGGGCACACAGTGGTATTTAATAGAGTATCATTAAGCAGAGCAAAATTAGCTACATACCCATTGAATTCCTGAGGTTGCCAAGCAGGGACACCTATCAAGCAAGTGCGGAAAGGGTCTCCTGGACATTGCAAGCTGAGACAGAAGGCATTTTGGCCTGTCTGATTAGCTATGGTGACCCAAATGTTCTCCCTCTGCTGAATTTCTGTCCGCCATTTCCCCTGCACTATCCCTGTCACCGTTATCAAGATGCTCACCAAGCAGCTGAGCCTGGTCCATTCTGACATCCTGGTCCATCAACTCTTTCTTCCGCAACCACGGCCGTACCCACTTGGCCGGTACCCAGGTCGCTCCGTCTCCTGCAAGTACACAAGCATAAACCCGTCCCCACGTAACTAACTCAACTGGACCTTCCCAGATCTGTTTCTGCGGCCAGAAAACTTCTACCTACACCTTTTTTCCTGAAAGATCAGCTGAGTTTTCAGAAAAATGGGTGAAAATAGGTATGTTATCATCATTTCGAGGGTTAAGCCAATTTAAGACAGAGCATGCTTTGCTGATTAATTCGTAGGGACCCTTCTCCCCCTCTTTTTTCAAAGCAAACAATAATTGTTTTAAATTTCGATGGTGACGCTCGATAATGGCCTGACCACCGGAATTATAAGGGATACCCGTTTGATGGGTTATTCCCCATTGCTGGAAAAAGGTTTTACAGGTGTTACTCTTATACACGGGTGCGTTATCTGTCCTTCTGATGTCAGCCTTTCCTAGGATGGCAATTGCCTGAGCCCAATGTTTGCAGGCCGACTTGGCGTTTGTGGAAGTGGCAGGGATCGCCCAGAGAGCCTTCGAGCAGGTATCCACAGTAACATGTAAATACTTCAGTCGCCCAAAGGATGCAAATTCTGTAACATCCGACTGCCATATCTGCCTTGGTTGTAACCCTCTCGGGTTGGTACCCATTTCCTGTAAAGGGGTCAATCTTGCACAATCAGGACAGGCAGCAATAATAGCGCGAGTTGCTGCTCGGGAGATTTTAAATTCGCGTTGTAACGCTCGAGCAGACTGATGGCAAAATGAGCGAGAAGTTGATGCCTGCTGTTCCGCCGAACAGGGAATACCTGCTGCCGACACGGCACTATCTATGACTGCATTGCCTTCTGTTAAAGGGCCAGGGAGTGCAGTATGGCTACGGATATGTGACACCCAAAAAGCATGCTTCCTTTGTTGGGTGATGTTCCAAAGCTGAACAAACAAGGCTTGGAGACTATGGTTGTTTACATGCCCTATAATTGCCCTATGGATTCGTTGAACAATGCCTACCACATACAGCGAATCGATGACTATATTCATGGGTCGATCGTGAAAGGTTAGAAACGCCCAAACTACGGCTTTTAGTTCTAGGACCTGCACAGATGCGGTCTCCCTCCAGATTTGAGTTTTCCAAAGATCTAACTCTGGGAAAGCGTACCCATATTTTCCAGTTCTGCTACTAGCATCCGTGAACACAGTGATCTGGGTGATTTTCCCTCCACGGTTTCAGGGCCAAATTCACAAACCAATGGCAGATGGTTGGCGAATTTTTCATTCCCTGGGGAAGAACTACCCACTGGTATCGCTCTGATGGGCCTTCCCTGTTGATTGTAGGAACTGTGAATGCAAATTTTTCACTGTCCTCCGGGTCGAGGGGTATTGTAAAGAAACAATCTTTTAGATCAATTATCAGCAAACTCCATGCCTGTGGGAGCATACCAGGTGAGCCAAGCCTGGTTGTAGGGCTCCCATGTTTTCCAGGCATGCGTTAACAGCTCGGAGATCATGCAACAACCTCCACTTTCCTGATTTTTTCCTAATGGTGAAAATAGGGGTGTTCCAAGGACTCGTGGATGGCTTAATGTGACCTTGGTCTAACTGTTCTTTGACTAGTTCCTTTAGGTGACGTAGCTTTTCCTCTGGCAGCGGCCATTGGTCCACCCACACAGGGTCCTTTGTGATCCATGTTAACTTTAAGGTAGGGCGGAAGCTGCCCCCAATGGCCGCTAGGGAAAAGGTGTCTGCAAGATGACTCCCCACTGGGCCAGAACATCCCTTCCCAGCAGCCACAACGATGTGCACATCACATAAGGCTTTATCATGGCTCTATTTCCCTCTTTATCCATAACTGTTACAAAACATCGATTAACCTGCGTAGGAGATTGCCCTCCGATACCTGTCACAGGAGCATCAACCTCTTGCAGATCCCACTGTGGTGGCCACGCAAACTTGGGAACGACAGTGATATCTGAACCTGTATCAATCATCATGGCAATATCAGTAAGACGGACATCGTCCGGTCCCATCATACTCACGAGTCTCGTCGGACGCTGAGTAGTTATCTTTTCACAAAAGGTGACTTGGGGGGGTCCAGAAGATCCAAAGCCCTTGTTTCCATGCTGGGCCTGTCCAGGATTAGGAACTATGGCTCGAAAAGGTATCAATGCTGGAATAGTAATAGGAAGGTTGAAGATTTTTATCATTATACCAATATTTCCAGAGTAATCAGCATCAATACACCCTGGTAGAACAAAAATGCCCATTTTTGAAGCTGAGGAATGGCCAATCACCAAAGCGGATAGGCCCCTCCCAGGGGACCAGTGCACGTAGACTCTAATATGTGCACATCAGAATCTCTAATTATTGTGGATTTTGCCACGGCCAGATCGACTCCTGCACTTCTGCAAGTTGTGGAGGAGAGTTCGCAGAGGCAGCCATCGTTTGGGGATATTTGTTCGCCGCGTCCCTCCTAACGCGGTGGCTCCCGTTTCCCTGCAACGGTGTACCGTCCTTACAAAATTGGGACCGACACTCCGCTGCCTTATGCCCAAACTTTTGGCATTTTGCACAGTTCCCATTAAATCCTTTTGGGCCCGTGCCTTCAATCCTAAATTTGTTAGGACACTTCTTTTTCACATGTCCTAGTTGGCCACACTGAAAACACGCTCTCTTTCCAAGGATACAAGTCAGAGTACGGCTCCCAGTCATCCACCGGTGACGTGGGGGTGGGTGGGGGGAACGCCGTAGTCTGAGTTACTCTTGGCTTTCCCGCTTTCGAATTCTGCACTTTCTTGTTGTGCTTATTCAGCCCTCTCTGCTGATATATATTACACAATAAAGATCTAAAGACCACAGACACAAACAGCACAAACACAATTTCTATCCAGTGGCACGACCTCACGTGGCTGTGCACTCCACTAGTGAGTTCCACTGGTTGTCGGCAGGACACTGAGACTGAACATTCTCTCAAGTTGGCAGATTAGAGGGTTGCCAATAGGCTCCTAACTCGGCGGGCGTCCCCGCAGAGACAACGTAGGCCTCAGTGTTAGGAGTCTCACCCCCTCTCTCTCTGCACTGTCTGTTTAAGCCCGGTGCATCCTGCCACGCAGGGCTGTACGTGCCAGCAGGTATCATTGTGATCGGCCCCATCAAGGTGGATATCAGGGTGGTTAACCACAGCAAACCAGTGAACCAATTTTCGTACCAGCTGCATTTGGAACAGGGTTCAATGGGTGCTAGTTGCCAAGGCGTGGCACTGAAAATTGGTGACCCTGTAGTTATTTTTGTACTAATTACTCAAGATTGTTCGATCTGTTCAAGTACCCATTTAAAGGTCTGACGTGACTCTACTTGTCCTATAGTGACAAGCTCCAAAATTAAGATCACGCAAAGGCATCGCGGCCCCCTCTTGCGGAGGCTGTTTGGTTGTTTTCTGGATTCGGTCGGCGTGGAACTCACAGGCTCGGGCGGGACGCCTGTCACCGGGGCGTTCGGGTTACGGGGGCGTCCGATGGTCCGGTCCTGTGTACAGAAACTCACAATTTTCATTAGTTTTATTTTGAAGGTCTGGTTTAATAGACTTAAGCGGGCACCACTTGACTCTGCCATCTTTCCTGACAGTGACCTTTGGGTCGATCTTGGCGTGGGGGGAGCGCTGCCAGCGAGTCCCCCAGCCAAGGGCAGTTTACTGCAACATGGCCTGCCTGGCCACATTTAGAACCTGCCATTACGTTGGCTATTGCGGTGTGAACAGCCACCTGAATTGGGGTCAGATGCTCTTCCTTTGCAACATGCTTAATCATGTCTGCGATACTTGACCCCGCCGGCAATAATCGCAGGATTTCTTTGGTTGCCGAATTGCATTGTTGGCGTAAACATTCCGCTACAATCGGGCCTTTTGTCTCCGTGGGCAGGGACGAAGAGTCGACCGCTGCTTGGAGACGATCTACAAATTGTGTAAAGCTCTCACTTTCACTTTGCTTTATTGTGGACCATGGCGGTGGTTTGGCAACAACTCTACAGGCTGTGCGAATGGCTTCCCTGGCCGCACGAGTAGTTGTCCTGACTTCATGGGCTCGCAGGTCCTGGGCCTGCGCCTGGGGGGTGATCATTGTTGGATCTGTACCCATTAACCGCTGCAGGCTGGAGCCGTGTAATGGGTGATCTGCCCCAGTTACTAGGGCTAAATACTTCGTACAGTTGTCTTCCCATTCTTGTTTGAAAACGATCATCCCTGCTGCATCAAAGATCAGCCTACAAGTTTGTTTGATATCAAACGGGAGCATATCGTCCCCCCCGAAGATACCATCTATGAGGGTTGAGACCATGGCAGAATTAATCCCTTTATCTGCAATTGCTTTAACAATCACTTCTACGTCCTTAGATTTTATCGGCGAGTGGACCCTCTGTCCCCCCTCCGTCACCCGGACCGGGAACGCTAGCGCGGCTGATGGGGCCCAGTCGGCACATGCGATCTTTATTTCCTTCCAGTCCATGAGAGGGGTTTCTCCCCTTCGCGGTTTTTCTTTAATTCAGACGGGAATATTTTGGCCCTTAGTTCTGTTTACCTTCTTTTTCTCCTTCCTTAAGTTTGAATCAGTTGTGAGCCACTCGTCCTGACTAGTGTCTGACCCGGAACCGGAACTCGACTGACTGGTCGCTTCCGGGCTCCGGTACTTTTTCGTTGGGCTCCGGCCCCGCCTACTTCCGTCCCGCCCACTTCCGTTGTGGGCGGGCTGTTCCCCCCCTCTTGGCTCGCCCCGCCTTCTACTCGCGGAGGCGCCTTTTGTGAAATGGCCGCTCTGGTTCTCAGCGCCTCCCTGGGGCCTCCCTCACCGGTCCGGTTAGGGTCATTGGTTCTCAGCGCCTCCCTGGGGCCTCCCTCACCGGTCCGGTCAGGGTCATTGGTTCTCAGCGCCTCCCTGGGGCCTCCCTCACCTGTCCGGTCAGGGTCATTGGTTCTCAGCGCCTCCCTGGGGCCTCCCTCACCGGTCCGGTCACTCCCATTGGTTCTCAGTGCCTCACTCGCGCTTGTTAGTTCTAACGGTTCCTCCCTGTTCCCGCCGGGGGCACCCTCGCCTGGCCCTTCCCCTTGCGGCTCGGCGCCATTTTGGGGGGCATAGGGTGGTGGCCTGGCCCAGACGTCCCCATGCTCTGGCTTCTTTTCAATGTTCCTAACTTCCTCGGCTAGCTCGCCCCAAACAGATTTCGGCTGTTTCTGCTCCTCTGTAAGCGGGACGGGGTTCGGGGATGGAGGGGATGTATCGCCCTCTTGCAGATCTTTAGCCTCAGCAGAATCGCCATCATCTGGGGGGTGCAAAGTCTGTGCGGTTGCCCCGACTCCCATTTTCAGGGTGGCCAACAAACAGTCCTTTACCACCACCCAGGTCTCCTGCTCTTTTATAGCTTTCTGCAAGGCTTGTACAGCTTTTCCCCAAGCCTTAAGGTTTTTCCCACAACCCGAAGACATCGTCTCCTCGTTGCACCAGCAACGGTGTCTGCAGACCTGCAAGCAGCCCAGGTGAGTTTGTTCTCTCTTAGGGAGACTCCGGATGCTGGTGCCCATCTCTGGCTACGGAGAGTCTTCGGGATATGTCCTTGTTTGTGGGGCTTAGGGAGGTACCTGGAGCTGTGCAGAGAGGCGATGATGGGCTGTTTGTGAGAAAGGGGCAGTGGGAATCACATCACGGGATCTATGTGGTGCCTGGAGGCTGAACGTGGGGGACAACCGGTCGTGCTCCCACCATGCAGGAACTGTTGTGTTCCAGGGTGTGACGCCCGCTGTGAGGACGGCAGCGAGCGACGTCCCGGTGGCCCTGGCCCGCTCCCACCGACGCGAGGTGGTGTCAGCACTGCAAGGCCACCTGAGGAGCCTGCAGGAGGTGTCGGCGGAGGTGGTGCTTGTCACCCTGCGCAATGTGGCTGCCCGCTACGGTCGAGTTCCCAGCCTGATGCTCCGCATTTCTGTGGGTGTCCAGTGGGAGACAAAACTCCTGCCCCTGCCCAAAACGTCCAGGCTGGGCTGTAGGGAACTTGCTGAAGACCAAATGTGCCGGGCTTTGCCCTGTGCCGTGCCCAGGGCTTCCCTGCACCCCTCGAGAAAGGTGCCCCCACACAAGTGCTCTGGCAGGAACCTCCCCGTGCCATAGCCTCCCCCAGCGCAGCGGCCGCTCTCCCACCCCCCTGCCCAGCATGGCCCCATGGCCTCCGTGCCCCACTGCCCCAGTCCTGGTGCACAAAACAACCAGGGCACAGGGCCCAAGGGCTGTGGAGGTTCTGGCTGATAGGGACTGCCCACTCCTCAGCGCTGCAGTGTGTGCCCTTTGCGGGAGCAACACTGCTGACCTTGCACAGTGTGCTGAGTGAGGTGCAGAGCGGTGGGATGCTGCGCGCCGTCTGCGGTGGTGAGTGTCGGCACCACGGAAGGGCCCACGGAGAGGGGAAGGGGCCGGGGTGGCTCTGGGCACCTTGCTGGGGTCTTGGGGTGGGCATGGCAGGGAATGGGAAGTGCCATGAGAGGGACCGTTTGGGAAGAAAGGGGCAAGGGCCACAGCAGACAGTGTCTGAGAGCAAGACTGTGCAGAGGAGAAGGTGCTGGTGTGGGAGAGGGGAGAAACAAGGCAGCATTTCAATCCAGATGTCTCAGACCATGGCACATGATGTGCCTGGAACCTGATCTACCACACTGAGCCTTGGCACCCTCGGCCTGGGCACAAAGCAGGCTTGGGGACCACTGCAAGGTCTCCTGCCAGCCAGAGACTGTGACACGATGCTGTTTCCCTTCCTGTGTTGCAGTGCTGGAGCAGCAGGATAAACATGTACTTCCATGAGTGGGAGAAATGTGTCTTCCCTCATGTGGAAGCTGCCCAGCTCTGCGCCCCCGTCCACCTCCTCTTCTGCTACGTGGGCAAGAACTGGCAGGGCAGCAGCGAGGGTGCCCGTGCGGGCTGGAGGGGCTGTGCAAGCAGCCAAAGGGAGCAGACGGGCCACAAAAGTGCCCGAGAGGGGAGTCTGCAGGCCGGGCAGCGGGCAGGAGCGCGGCTGCCCGTGGTGGCCCTGAGGCATCAGCATGGAGGCTGGGGCTACCTGCTGGGAAGAGTCCAAATCCTGGGAGCATTTGGCAGGGTGGGCTAGGGGTGCAGGAGGAGATGCTCCCTGTGCTGGCGAGCAAGCCCTTCTCAGCAGAGGTGAATGGGAGGGGGAAAACTCCATGTGGGAAGGGTAGGCTGGTGTGTGAGAGACAAGCACTGGAGAGATGCTGAGCCCTCGATGTGGCATGTCCCTGTCCCTTGTCAGGTCAAGCAGGCTGTGCTACGGGCAATGGGGGCCATGACAGGTGTCCTCCTGTGCCTGGAGAAGTACCGTGAGCGCGCCTGGCAGAGGCTTCCCTGGCTGCTGCATCAGTACCGGGAAGTGCGGGACCCTGCTGGGGTGACCACGGTGAGGCAGTGCGAGGGGCACAGCACTGCTGGGGCCGTGGGGGTAGTGCAAGGCGTTGGAGAGCTGCAGGGTGCTGGAAGGAACAGGAGCTCTGTATGTTTGAATACCTTTGAGCAGGAAGAGGGATCTGGGGCTTTGCAGGGGCTTGCTAGAAGAAATGGCACGGCAGGAGGCTGGAATGGAGAGGATGGATCCTGGGAGGGGAGGCTGTGCCGCCTCTGTGTCGGGGGGCATAGGGAGCTCTGTCCTCACAGCCAGGGCCATGTCCAGCCCCTGTGGTGGAGAGAGGTGCGAGGGGGACGGTGTGGTGGGAAAGGCCCTCCTGGCAGGGCAGCACGGAGGAGAGAGACCTCGTGGTCGAGCCAGCAGCCCCGTGCAGGCTGGGGTCTCCCTGGAAGTGGGTTCAGGCCGGGGCAGCTCCTAGCGGTGCCGGTTTCCTTTCCCCATGGCTCACGGTGACAGCTGCCCTCTCCCTCCCGTGCTCCCTTGCAGACTCTGTGCTATTTCCTGGGGGCCGTGGCAGATGTTCGGAGCCACCTGCCTCGCGCCAGGCTTCTGGCCATCAATGCTGCCGTGCACGAACAGGTAAGGCCCGATGCTGCGTCGCTGGCCTGCACGTGTGCGGGGCTTTGGGCTTTTGGCCGTGGGTCCATGGCCAGAACCGCTTGTGAGAGGATCACTGAGAGCACAGTTTAGTTCTGTCCCCCTCCACGCTGCTCTTGCTTTCCGTAAAACACACCTTGTTCCCACAGCTTTGCAATGAGATGGAGCCGCCCAGCCCAGAGCACTGAGCAGAGCTGTGCCGCTGCATCGTGCTGCAGGGTAGGGAAGGAGAGCCGGCCCTGCGCTGCCGTGTCCCGGCTGCTGTCCTGCCAACGGGCAGATGTGGGATGCTGGCCACTAACACCAAGAATAATTTCTTCCCCGCAGCCCAAATCTGCCCAGAGGAGGTGATTGTGTTCCTCTACTGCAATCTGAGGAACAGGAGCAGGGCGGATTGAGTGGCAACCGTGCAAATGCTGCAGGCTCTGGTCTGTTTTAACAGTAAGTAACACGTGCTGGAGAAATGGAGCGCTTCTGGGATGCTGCTGCTTCTTCTGAATTGGCAATATGGCCCCACTTTTCTGCCCCATTTGTGCACAAAAAGCAGGGGAGCTGTGACAAATCCCTCTGAAAATGGAGGCTCAGCCTCAGAACCCACCTTCCCTTGTATTTTGCAGTCCCCAATGCGAGGGAGAACATGCCAGTGTTGGTGAAGCTGGCACAGTCCGTGTGCCACGACCCCGCAGTGCAGGTGAGCTGGTTTGGACAGGGACGGTACCGCTGCAGGGGCCGAGCAGCCCTTTCCCCAGGACAGAGGCTGGAGAGGCCAAACCAGCAGTCAAGGACAGGGCCTGGAGTCGGAGTCTGGTGGCAGCTGCAGAGCAAGGGCTGCTCCCTCGTTGTCTCAGCCTGGCCAGAGGGGCTGCAGCTCTGTGAAGGCCGTCAAACCCAAGCGTTTGGTGTGGGTTGTGACTGCAGCCTCTCCACCAGGTGAGAGCAGCCGTCCTGCATTTCATCGGGGAGCTGCTGCACTCCAGCGCCCCGGGCTGCTCGGCATGGGGACATGGTGGGGCACATCTTCACTGAGTTCAGCCGCTCCTCATGCAAACTGGTAAGGGCAGAGGGTGGCGCTGGTCTGTGTCCCGTGCCGCAGCGGTGCCATGGGCATCCTTAGCATTGGGTGTTCTGCCTGGTGAGCAGGAGCAATGACGCTGGTGCCGCAGTGGGAGCAGCCTCCCATCACCGTGCACTGAAAGGGCTGGGAATGGGCATCCACGGGTGTTTCCCACCTTTGTCTCACAGACATCAGGAACTCTTTCTGAGATGGAAGCCCAGGAAGAAAAGGCCATTCAGCGCCTGTGCAGGCACATCCTGGGCACACTGGATGTCTCCACCAGAGCAGAGGCCAAAGTGAGTTTTCCGCTGCTGGACGCTGTTGCTTTCTGTCTTTCCCCGGTGTGTTGACACTGCCCATCTTAGCCCCTAAAGCAGCCAGGAAGAGCTAGGGCTGCCCTTGCTCATTCAGTGCATGCTGTGGCTGAAAGGAGCACAGCTGGGCACGTCTTGGCTGCCTTCTGTAAATGAGACATAGGGACTGGGGGGACCATAGGGCATCCCCTTGCAGCAGGGAGGCGAGCTGTCCCCGGGGGTGAGTTGTGGCGGCTGCTCTCAGCAAGCAGGCAGCCAAAGTGAGGGGAAAGGTGCACAAAGCCAGGTGGGCGAGAGGGAGAGAAGGTGGAGGAGGAAGCCAGGGTGAGGCTGAGGGAAGGAGTGAGGCCCAGGGGCTGGGCTGGTGCCACAGAAGCATCAATAACAGGAGGCCTGGGAGGGAGAGGTGGAAATAGCGGCGTACCCAGTGGCCTGGTTCTTACTTGCAGCTCCTATGGCCCAAACTGCTGCAGTACATGATGCCAGCCCAGTACACGGGCATGCTGGTCCCGCTCTGCCGCTGCCTGTGTGCACTGGTCAAGAGGCGGGAGAGAGCAGACTGCCATGAAGGGGAGGCAGCACACGAGCTCCTGGAGTCTGAGGAGCAAGGTGGGAAGCAAAGGCGCAGGCGGCGCAGCTGGGGTCCCCTTCAGCTGTGCGTGGGGCTGGGGGACATGGTGTGGGCAGGGCCTGGTGGGGCTGGGCGTCTCACGTGGCTTTTCTTTGTGCCCACAGCTGCTCTGCCAGTGCCCCAGGCCCTGCTGTTTTGCCTGTTGGTGAGTAACAGGGCCCCAGGAAAGAGCTTTCATGGCTGCAGAGAGGGGAGACGCAGAAGAGATGGTGCCACGGCCAGTGCAGGGCACCCTGGGAGAAGGCAGGAGGATGTCAGAGGGTGCCTGGGCAGCCCCTGCCCGTCGGGAGCTCCTGCTCCTCCCAGGGCATGGCAGCGCTCAGGCAAGTCTGTCGGCTGCCTCCTGGCATCCAGGGCAATGCCAGCCTCCCTGCTCGCCTGCCTGCGGGGTGGCCACGGCTCCTGCGGCTTGCACGAGGCCATCCGTCTTCTGCCCTAGGTGGTGGCCGCGGTGACTCCCCACGCAGGCACTGGCTGTGGCGCTGCAGGCCTGTAGCTGCTGCAGGCGCTTCCCAGCATGATCCACGGGAGCGTGGGGGCAAGCTGGGCTGCAGAGATCCCCGTGCTGCTGCAGCACCTGGCAGGTAAAGTGTCCACAGGAGGGAGAGGCTGCATGCGGAGAGGGCAGCACCGAGTCTGGCGGAGAGGATGAAGTCATGTTTGCCAGAACTTATCAGGCCAATGCCCTGAGGCTTTGGGACATGAGACACAGTGCTGGAATAGCAGCAAGAGCTTCTGATTTCTCTGGCTTTGCAGGAACAACTGCGAGAAACCTGGACATGGTGGAATGGGAGAGCCTTCTGCTGAAGGTACAGAATCCCTGTGGGGGCACACATGGATGGGGCAAGCAGGCCCAGGAAAAGGGCAAGGAGGAACCTCGGAACTCCCTGTTGAGGCACTGAGTGGCACAAGCAGGTCCCAAGGCCTCAGTGCCTTCCCTGGCCACGCAGGCTGCCTGCTTGGAAGAGCTGCTCTCAGCACGTGCAGAATGACTGGGCATAAAGGCAGCTGAAGGCCAGGGCAGAAGCCTCCTCCTCGGGGGGCCTGTGCCGTGGCACTGCCTGCTCCTGGCATGTGCAGCACCCAAGGGCTTGAGTGGCTCCTGAGGGGAAGAGCGAGGGGCAGTTACAGGAGGGGCCGGTGGGCAGAGGGGCAGTCGCGAGAGGGTGCTCTGCCCCGGCCATCTCCAGGGTCCCTGGGGTGTGCAAAAGGTCCTGGCCAGGAACAGGGGGGCATTTACTTCATCTCCCGCTTCACCCTAGTTCTTGTGAACCTCACTGGACGTTGTTGCGAACGACGTCTGGATTATTGACCTTAGCCGGGAAATGAGCCATCAGCTGGACTGCTCTCCGCGCCTGTCCTGGGAAAAGGTTTGTTCCCTGTGCAGTGTTGCTGCTGTTCACGTACCCCGAGGGCTGCGGTGACAAAACCCTGGGGGGCTCCGGACAGGACTCGGGTCAGCAGTGCTGCTCTGCTCCGTGCCTGGTTTTGCCCCTGCCCTCTCTCTTTGCCCAGGAAGGCGCTTGTGCCCCCTCCATTCTAAGTTGGTCCTGAGGCCAGTCTGGCCAGCGGCTGCTGTTGGTGCTGCGGGTGCCTTGGTGTGTGCTGGCACCGTGGGGCTGCCATGGGCTGGCCCTGTCCTGCCAGGCTGGGCTGTCACTGCAGCTGGGGCCTGGCCTCTTCTCTTGCAGAGGTTCCTGTACAAGGCGCTCGGCACAGCCCTGGCAGCTTGCGGGAGTCCCCGCTTCGTACAAGAGCAGTCCCTGGGACACCTGCAAAGTGCAAACTTCCTGGAGCTGTGGGAGGCGCAGGTGAGGGTTCCTCTTGTTGTGCTGCGTGTCCTGGGGCTCAGGGGCTCTGTGTGCCCTGCTCTAGCCCTGCTGCATTTCTGTTCACTACCATTACCTCAGGAAAGCTGCCTGGCCAGTGGAGCTGGCCAGGGCTGGTCACTGTGGTGAGAGTGACTCCCCATTTTTGCTGCGTTGTAGGGAATGGTTTCAGTTGTGCCCCGCTGTGCTGAGAGGCACTTTCAGCTGGCCTTGTCATCTGTTGAGCGGTTCCTGGGCACCTGCAAAGAGAGGTGCAAGCAGAGGGTGAGCGGGGACCCTGTGCCAGGAGCTCTGCATGGGCAGGCGGCGGGTTCTGGGTATCCCAGGGCTGTGGGTGGCCCCTTGTTCCTGCCCGGCTTTGCCAGGGCTTGAGGCGCTGCAGTCGGGAGAGGGCCAGCGGCCGTGGCGATGCCGGTGACCTTGTGCCTGTGTCTTGCTCCTGCAGCAAGGCGGCGTCTTCCAAGACTTTGGCTCCTTGGTGGGACTGCTGGGGCCTCTGACGTGTGAGGAGTCAGCCGCAGCCCATCGGCGGGCAGTGACCTGCGTCTGCCGCCTTCTCCAGAGAGCTGGTGAGAGGAATAGGCAGGGCTGCCCCTGCTGCTGCCTGGGGGAAGGAGCCCAGCACCAGGCCCTGTCCCCCTGTGCCGTAGCACCTTGTCCAGCTTGCAAAGATACTGTGTTGCCTTGGGGGACCCTGGCTTTGTGTGGCCTTTGCTGGCCTCCCTCATGTCCTCGCTCAGCACCCAGGGATCCGTAGGTTGCCTCCCCATGAACGTCACTCCCCTTTCTGATAGTTCCAGCCAAAAACATGGACATGGCGCCGTGGACCCAGGTCGCATGTCTGTCCAAGAGGCTCAGCGCCGTCACCTCTGGGTCTCTGCTGGCAACCTCCACCAACATTGCCAAGGTACCTGGCCCTCAACAAGCAGGACGGGGACCATGATATGTTTGTGTGCACGTGTGTGTGGGAGTGCTGCTCTCAGGACACGTGTTTTGCATCTGAGCAACCCCTGTGGTGCACTCATTTGTGTTTCTGATTTCTCCCCAGCTTGTGTGCAAACATTTCCTACAAGGCCAGGCCACAGGCTTCATGAACAGCATCGTGGAGAACCTGCTATGCGACAGGCCCATGGGCATGTGGGCTGCAGGTCCATGGACACTCACCTTCCTGGGGGATTGTGTTGAGAAGATATTCCAGGAGGAGGTGAGAGAGACATTTTTTAGGTTTGCCTTTGGCTGTTCTCTGAGGTAGTGTGTTGGCCCCGAGGCACAACAGTGAAAGGACATACCGAGCCTTTCTTTCTCGCCCATCTCCTTTCAGGTGCCTGAGCGCATGTCTATCCTTTGCACGTGCCTGTGGAGCACCCAGCAGAGCACTCCCCAGTGCATGGTGCTGCGAACGATGGTCCTGCTGTGCCGCTCTCACCAAGAGCCGGTGCTGGGCAGCCTCCTGCAGACACTGCTGCCCATGGACAGGTCTGTGCAGCCGCCCTTCCCGCTGCCGTCAGAGCCAGCTGCGGGGCTCGCCTGCGTGGACGGCCCTCTCGGCAGCCAGTGCTTTTGCCCCGCGCAAGGCTGAGCGCTGCAGCTCGTGTCCCTGTTGGGACCTGGGCACTGGCAGTCCCCGTGTGCACAAGGAGGGTGTATGGCTTCTCCGGAGGTACCTTGGGTAGCCAGGGATGCCGGCTCACGTGCTGGCGTGTGTTCCTTTGCAGCAACACAGCAGAGGTGTGGAGGAGCCTGGGGAGAAGCGCCGTGGGCTGCCCAATCCTGGTGCGCTTAACACAGAAGTTGGGGGCAGCTGGAAAGAGCCATGGGAGCAACTGCTGCTTTGGGGAGCTGGGCAGCAGCCAGGCTGCCCTGGAGCCTCGCATGGTATGGTCAGCACCCCCGGCGGCCGTGCTGCTTTGCACGTGCTTTCCAAGCGGTGCTCGAGTGCGGTGCTTGAGGGTTTCCTGCCCTTTGTGAGGGCCCGTGGTGCCTTGTGGGGTGCTGAGCTGGTGTGGTAGCAGCGTGGGGAGCTGGAACAGCTTGTGGCTGCCAGGCTGAAAGGCTCTTCCTGCAGTGAGAATTGGGGCGAGTAAAAGCCCCTGACTGTCAGGGGGATGTGGTCTGTGGGCAATGGCCTTGTTTTACCAGGCGGTTCTTGGTTGAATTTCTCTGTAGATCACTCGCGCCCTCTGTGAGGTGGTGTCAGCGCTGAGAAGCGACACTCTGGTTCGGCGCCTGCTTCCTCAGCTGCTTCCAAACCTCCTGGAGCAGCTCAGTGAGACGCTGGGGGAGGAAATGGAAGTGTCCCTTGGAGAGCTGTTGAGGAGTGACCCACCGGGCAGGTGAGGAGCGGCAGGGGCAGAATCTGTGTGTGCAGCCCATGGCCTTGCAGGAGCACCTGCCTATTGCCCTGGTGCTGGGCTGCCTCCGTGGTAGGTGGGACTGGGCTCTGTAGGGCAGCGCACTGGGCATTGGACCATTTCAGCACCTCAGCTGAGTGTTGTGGCTGGATCCATCATGGGGCTGTGCTGAAGAGCAGCTTCCCACAAAGTATTGTACCTGGAGCTTTCCTTGGCTTCTCCCTGCAGCCTGTTTGTGGAGGCGCTCGAGCTGGTGCCGGCCAACAACCTGGAGCACCGGTGGCTGCGGCTGCTGTGGGGGCAGGGAGCGTATGCGTTGTTGACAGCATCCCAGGCCAGCGTGTGTCTCCTGGCGAGGTGAGAGCCCCTGGCGGGGGCCGTGCTGGAGGAAGGGCTGCCGGGATCTGGGGCCTGCCCCGAGCTCTGCTCCAGTGCGAGCGGTGTCTGCACCGGGGTGGGCGCAGCTGGGAGCGGTGCCGCGGGGCTGTGCTGTGTGAGCACGTGCTACAAGGCTGTTGGTGCTCTGTGCGCAGTGTGCTGCTGCGCACGGAGCAGGTCCCGCAGCGCCTGGTGCAGCAGTTCTTCCGCTGGCCGCGTTCCCGCTCGGCGAACCTGCGGCTCACAGCCACCGCGTTCTGTGCCGAGGTGAGGCATCCGCGGGGCGAGGGGGCTCGCAGGGCTTCCTGCATCTCAACCAGGGTGAGGGGTGCTCCATGCCAGCACTCACGTGTCTTGATTGCAGCTCATGAAGGACCAGCTAGTGAGGGAGAGGAAGATCGTGACGCCCCTCCTAGAGGCGCTGGCAGAGCGATCGCGCGACCCTGTCAGCAGCGTGAGTCGATTGGCCGTGAGGGACCTGGTCAACGTGGCCACAGGAGCACCCACCAAGGTGAGGCAGCCTCTGATGGGCTTTGAGCTCAAGCCGAGCTGGGAAGGAGCGCGGAGGTGCTCGAGGAGCCGAGGCAGGTGCAGGGCTGTGCTGAGGCAATGCCCTGGCACCAGGGCTCTCCCCTGGGCTTGCTCTAGAAAGCGCTGCCACTGGCACCACAGCGAAGAGTAGCGCTGAGAGACAAGAGCTCATGTGCGTGTCGCTCTGCAGCTGCAGAGTCACTGGGCCACGGCGGTGAGAGCACTGCTCAGGGGCCTAGAGGATGTGGGCAGCCCGGAGGTGGCGACGGAAAGCCTGGTGGCACTGACCAAGGTGCTGGGACGGCTGGAGGCGAGGGCCGTGGGCGCTGCCTTTGGAGAGGTGGCCAGGAGCTGCCGGACACTCTGGGGGGTGGTAAGTGGAGCCGCTGGCTCTCTGTGGGCAGGCGGGAGCCCACGCGGGTTGCCGTCCCCCGTGGGCTGCTGTTGGCAGGGGGCAGCCGTCGCCGGCCCTGTGGGCAGCACCGTGCGGGTGCCGAGCACTGTGTGCTAGCAGCCTGCCCAACAGTCTTTCTCATCACAGGAGGAAGAGGAGCTGCACTGCTCGGCCTTTGGCCTCTACAGTGCCCTGGCCTCCTCTGCGTCGGGGAGGAGGTTGTTTTTCAGCAGGGAGGTGGAGGAGGCCTTTCCCAGCTTAGTGCTGCACCTTCGGGACCCGTCGCCGGCTGTGTGCAATGTAAGAGCCCCAGGCACCCCACAGAAAGCCCCGTGAAGCTGGCTGAGCCATGGGGGCACTCGCTCCCTTCTGCATGGGGCTGCAGGAGTCTCCACGGGCCCTGGGTGATGCTGCCCTGCTGGCAAGGTTCCTTCCTCAGTGCCCGAGCAGGTGCAGAGCATCCCCATGACAGGGCCCAGGGCTCTTTTGCAGGTGTGCAAGGTGGTCCTGCGTCTGTGCGCCCCGTTTCTGGAGTCGAAGAGGCTGCGGAGGCGTCTCAACATGAGCATTGGGCTGAGCGCAGAGGAGATGAAGGACGAGGTCTGCAGACACCTGGTGAGTGAGCTGTGTGCTGGGGCTGTGTCCCTGTGCTGGCCGCCCACCCCGTGACTCCCACATCACGGGGTCGTCCCAGTACTGGCCATGGGTGGGCAGGCGATTGGGCAGAGGGGAGCAAAGGGGGCTGTTGGAGACGGGGATGAGCTCCCGCTGCCTGCACTGTGTGTTGTTGCAGGCCCAAGACTGTCCCGCGCTGTTGGAGCAGCTCCTGAGCACATCTTGGAGCTGCTGCTTGGGAAGCCACCAGGTGCAACAGGCGGCAGCCGTCCACGTCCTGGGTGAGTAGCAGCGGGGGGCTGAGGCGCTGCTCCTGGCCAAGGCCCCAGGTTGGGTTCAAGGTTGGACTCTGGGACAGCTCGGGGCTGTGGCCATGCCCGTGCCCTGGTGGCGGTTTCCCCGTGCCAGGCTTGCTCCAGGACACAGCGCCAGCCACGTGGCTAGAGCAGTGGGGCCTGTCTAGCGAGGTGCCCAGAGGTTCCATGGGTGCCCAAAGCCAGGGGGCTCGGGGATGGGGTCTTGTGTGGCCCTGGGTTTGTGTCAGGGAAGACACCCCATCTGGGCACCACGGGGCATCAGGGCCTTGTTCCCACGCTGCTCCCCTCAACATCAGTGTCTTTGCAGCTCACTGGAGGCCAGAGCACGTGGAGGAGCCCCATGCTCGACGGGAAGTAGCTGCAGAGCTCTGCGCCGGGGGAGGCCAGCAGCACAGAGCAGGAGGGAAATAAATCTCTGTCCCTGCGGGGAGGCACTGTCCGTCCATGTGGGGCTATGTGCGGTGTGGCAACAACCCTGGTCCTGCCTCCCTGGGGATGTGGGCCCTGCGTGGTGCTGCCTGGGGACAGTGGAGAGCAGAGGGACTGGAGGGAAGGGGTTTGCAGGCACTGAGCTTAGTGGGTCACTGCCAGGTGCCTCGGGACACCAGGGTCACTGGGAGCACTGGGAAGAACCTGGGGGGTACTAGTGAAGGATCGCAAAGCAAAGCCAGCTCCGCTCTCCCCTGGCAGCAGCCCATGGCAGCGGATGAGCAGATCTGCTGCCCCGCAGCCCTGCTCTGCTGCACTGCTGGCCTGGCACAGCTGCAGGCACGAGGGAGAAGCCCCTGCCGCACGGTTTGTCGGTGCCAGCAGCGCGCGGGCAGAGCTGCGCAGCCCCTCTGCGGCACCAGGAGGCTCCATCATTGCCAGAATGGAAACAAACCCACCCAGCCTGCCCCAGCTTTCCTCAAAGCACTTGCCAAGGACATTCTCTGCGCCCACAAGTTCCCACAACCCACGGTGGGACTGGAAGGCCCAGCAGCAACCGGCTGTTGTCACTCATGTGCCATTGCACAGCAGTCAGAGGTGGCCCATCCACAGGCAGGCACATCACTGCAGAGCACAGGGTGAAATAAAACCCCCAGGCCACCAACAGGCACTTCCAAATGCCGCTTTCAAACCTGCATCAACAAGTCCCCTGCTTGGGAACGGGAGGCTGCCACAAAAGCACTTCCAGAAGGAAACTGCTCAGCCGTTTCCTGTTTCTCGTTTGTGTTTTGGGGAAACAGGCATTGCCAGAGCAATACTATCTCAAAGTAGCTTTTCCCACGCAGAGCAGATCAGACAGCTATGGGTGGAGAAGTTTGCTCTAAATCAAGAGCGTCTCCTTTGAGCTGCTCTTCAGCTCAGCTACAAGAAGGTGTGGAAACATAATCAGGAATGATATTCTTTTCCTGAGAAGATGGAGCACAAAAGCACTGTTGGGATTCCTTCCAGTGCAGCTGGTACCTTCTCACTGGCCTTGATGAGAGAGCAGTAAGGCCATCCCCATGAGCTGCCCAGAGCTCCCCTCTGCAGGGATGGGCTCAGCCGATTCCCTGTGGAACAAGGCTGTTCTTCTCCATTCTAGGCCTTTCTAGAAATACTCCAGAAAACATTCCCCCTGCTCTCATCACTCCGTCAGTTACTCACCAGGGTTACGGCTGTGGTTAGCAGTCTGGCAGGATTCAATGGAGTGAAGGTTTGCAGGGCCCCTATCTTCCCTTTTCTCTTTTTCAGCACTCATTGAACACAGAGGAGCAAAAGGAGGAAGGGTCTTGGCATATGCAAGTCTTTCAGCTCAGAGCCGAAGAAAATCCATTCCCCCAGGTTGGTGTAATGGCACACCAGTGTGTCCAGTGTGTCAGTGTGTCCTGCTGGTTGGCAAGGTAAGCCTCTCTCATCTTTGCAGAAATCAAGAAATCCAAGCGACACGGATGGCTCCCAGCCATAGCAAGTGCTTTGCCTCCGAAGGCACCTCTGTCAGTTCTGCAACAAGAGCTCTCTGCTGTGTTTTGTTTCTAAAGACCAGTCCAGCTCCCTACTGCAGGACTGAAAGTTACGCCTGAGCGTGTCTAAGGGATTTGTCTAAGGGCAGCTTAACCTTTAGCTTCAGTGCTTCCATATTTCATTGACTGAACACAATTCTATAAGAAACCTATCTAGCTTCCAGCGAGAGAGAACACGCCCTAGGTATGCAACACGCTGGAAGGAAAAAAAAGGGACTGCGTCTTCTTTGAAGCCACCCTCACCCCTCAGTGTGTCCAGTGGAAAGAGAGGAGGATTGAAGCACAAGAATGCACATGCCCTTTCACTGTGTTCTCCCTAACACAGGACTCAAGAGGCAGGAGGATGCTGCTGAATTACCCTTGGGCCTTTCTAGAAATGCTCCAGAAATATTCCCACTGCTCTCCTCACTCCATCACTTACTCACCAGGGTTATGGCTGTGGTTAGCAGTGTGGCAGGATTCAAGCGAGTGAAGGTTTGCAGGGCCACCTATCTTCCCTTTGCTCTTTTTCAGCACTCATTGAACACAGAGGAGCAAAAGGAGGAAGGCTGAGCAGGGTCTTGGCATATGCAAGTCTTTCAGCTCAGAGGCTAATAAAATCCATTCCCCCACTTTGGTGTAATGGCACGTGTCCAGTGTGTCAGTGTGTCCTTCTGGTTGAGCTCTGGGTAAGGGAGCTGGGACATTGGCTCACCAGGCAACAGGGTCCTCCAGCCTTCTTGAATGGCCATCAATTGGGCTACAAAGCACTCCTGAAATATTCAGGGAGGTAGTCTTTGGACATGCGTAACCTAATTCTTTTCTTCCTTCAATAGTGACTGATGTGTTTGCCTCCCTTGGGCTAGTGCTGGGGAAAAGAGCCTTCCAGACCATCTAGCTCCCCTTCAAATGCTTGGAGGAACTGGGCAGGAGCTTGATCGTATTGGAGCGGAGAGAGCACTGCAATCTGCTCTCAGTAGTCTCAGGGGCATCTCAAGGGAGGATGCTTTTTGTCACTGTGAGGCAGCATGACGTATGGCAGGAACAGCATTGCTACTGTCTATTAATAGTGTGATAATCAAAGGCAAAGAAAAGAAGACACACTCACACAAAAAAGGAAAGAAAACGGGGCAGCACTGGCTCCTATCACCCTCAACTACCACCAAACAGGAGTGTTGCGCATCTATGCACAGTGTCATGGCTCTGATTAGAGAATGGCAGTGATTGTAGGGAAGTTCAGGCAAGCTCGTACTTCCAAAAATCACTGGCTTCTCATTGCATGTGTTCAACTTGAAGGGGGTTCTGTGTGAGAGCAAACTGCATGGCTGCTCATAGCTGCAGTGGGAAGTGAATTTGTCTTGTCTCGGATGCCATGGCATATGCAAACCTCTCTGGTAAAGGAAGGGCTGAGCTGGGCACTGAACGCGAGTCTCCAGCCACATGCTCCATGGTGCAGTTTCCTCCAGGGGCTGCAGGTAAAATCTGGAAATGTCCCATCTTTGCTGGTGCTTCCCTTCCCTTCCTTTGAGAAGATAGGGGCAAAGCACCCGCGGTTTCTAGGTGCACTTGAAAAGCCAAAGGAATGCAGTGCTTAGTCTCTGCTGAGAATTCAGGTTAGAGAGGCTGAGACAACTGAGCTTGCAAGCAAATAAAGGGGGAGAGGGAATAGCTGCAGGTAATGAGTGTAGCCTCTCTCATCTTTGCAGAAATCAAGAAATCCAAGCGACATGGAGGGCTCCAGTTGTGCGGTGGGTTCAGAGTCTTGAAGAGCCTCCAGCCCATCGTGACCTATTTTTGCAGAGGCGCTTTGGCAAAGCGTAGGAAGGGGAGAAACCTCTGCCACTGACTGTGGCAGCCATGCTGCATGGGCAAAATCACTTGGTGTGCCTCTCCTGCTGGCCATAACCTTGAGCTGTCTGCAAAGCCTTTGTCCAAAGCAGAGCAGAGCCAAGGGAAGCAGGTAGAGAGCACGCTGTGATTGTGCTGACCATGGGAGCGAGAGCTTTAGGTGGGGGAGGGCCGAATGGTGCCTCTCTTGGTGCCGTCTCTGTGCTGTGCTGGAGGCAGCTTTCCTGCTCTCAGCAGAGAAGTGGGTGGTGGCAGGGGGCCGAGGAAGAGGCGACCCGACCTGTGCAAGCTTGGCTTCCTGCAGTAACCCTCCGAGGCTGCCCAATAGAGAGGCCTCTCATTTACGTTGTTTCAGCGCTTTAGAGTTCTTGTTTGGACGGTATTCCCGGTGCCTTGACTCATGGCAGCTCTGTGATTCCTTTTTGGGCCTGGAATTGACTGACCCTCTTCTCATATCAGCTTGAGAAATCCTGCCTACACATAAGCATCATTGCACAGTGTTCTTTTCGTCCAGCAAAACTGTCATTTCCAAATTCTAACCTCCATTTTCAAAATTAATGTAATTCTAATTAATTTAATCCTGACATTTGGAAATCAATTCTAATATTACAATTCAACCTCTTCTCCTAAGACTACATTTTTGTACTCGTCAGAGTTGGAGATGGACTAGCGCTGAATGAAGATCTATTAAATCTAGCTGCTCCACTAGTAACTAGTATTTTGTGTAATGCCTTTCACGTCATTCTCTTCTCTTTCATGCTCTCATATCCTTCACTGTAACCCTCAACGTCATTTGGGCATAGTGTAAATAGCGCCGTAATTATTCAATTGGAATATCATTCTTGTAGGTGTGGTAAGACGTGCCTGTACCCTCCTGCTCCTTGCCGCAGGGGCTTGCTTAGGAGCAGTTTTTACGTAGCCGATAGCCAAGAAGGAACAAAGGAACACACATGAGAGTGTAACTTAAGAACAACACCAGTCATTTTATTTAGAAAACATAAGGGACTACTTAGAAACGGATGGGGCGGGGGGGCGGGGGGAAAGAAGAAACAAGAGTTTTCAGGAGATTGGTGAGGCAGCAGTGCTGGGGAAGGGCAGGATGGGTGCAGGTGTTCAGAGGCTGGCATGTTGCAAGAGGGTGTGAGGTCGCCGTAGCAGAGGGAAAGCCTTGCTCCCTACTGGCAGCAGGAGCGATAGCGCTTCTTCGGCGGGAGCTGTTCAAGACACCTTTCCTCTTGAGACTGCGCCGTAGGTGTGGGAGGGGAGGAGGGGGAAGCGAGGCTCCTCTTGCGATTGCCTTTTGGCTTCTGCTTCTGGCTGCTGCCTGATGCTGCTCCCAGCTCAGGAGGAGGGTGCTCGGTGTCTCTGTTGGCCACGCTCGATAGCACATTGTCTGGCAGAGCAGGACTATTGGGTGTGCTGCAGCCGCTATCTTGAGTGTGTGGCGAGGGAGAAAATGTCCCGTGAAAGGCCTGTGCCTTAGACGTGTCAGCAACTCCCATTGCATCCGTGGCCTCAAGCAGACGGCAGTGCTTTGGTGGGAGTGGAGTGCTATTTTTCACCTGTGCGGCCCTTTCTTTGTCACGACGCACCTCGATATACATCTTCCTGTTGGGGGGTAACAGCCTTGGTCTGTTCTTGGTGGAGATTGCAAGCAGCAAGTCAGTAATGCAGATTTGGAGAAACTCGTCATTTTCCAAGAGCTCTATGCATTCTTCAGAATTTTCCTGCAAATCCTCATTGCAGTAGCAAGGGAAGTTCAGTGGCTTGTTTTCTGTGGGAAAAGGGTCGGTCTCGTGAGCCGATGTGCCATGTGCATGCTTGGGAGAGGCCTGTGCTTCTGAAAGAGCTGAGGGTGTCAGATCCCCAGACTCTTCTAATACTTTTTGGGAGATTTTCTCCAAATCCTCAATGCAGTAGAAGGCGATGTTGGTGGGGGCATTGCCTGTGTGATTGGGATGCGTTTTGGGAGGCAATGTGCCATGTGTGTCCTTGGGAGAGCCCGGTGCTTCTGGCAAAGATGTGGGTGTCAGATGGCAGGGCTCTTGTGGAGCTGGCGCCTGGAGGCAGTGGTCAGCCCCTGTGGTGGAGCTGCAGCTGGGCTGCTGCCCCTCATGGGCAGCACAGAGAGGTGCAGGCGCGGGTGCTGGCTGCAGCTCTTGCATGGAGGTGCCGCTGGCGGGCGGGCTGTCCGTCAGCGGAGGAGCAGAGGAGCTCTCGCTTGGCTCCTGCTCCTGCTCTGCAGGGCAGGCACACATGCTGTCGCCTGCTGCACCTCGGCCGCTGCGCTGCGTTTGCTCAGCCCTTGCTTTAGCCAGGCCGCTTGTCTCTTGGAAGGCTCTTGCTGACTTGAGATAGGAAGAGAAAGAAGTAGTTATCCTTTAAAGAAGGAAGGGCAAAGTAGCGATGCTCCAGCTTAGGGAGGAAATGGTGTCGAAGCACAAGCGCTGTCCAGGGAGACTGCGGGTTCCAGAGCAAACATTCCGCCAGAGCCGCTGGCAACCAGCTGCGGGGGCCAAGCAGCCCTTTGAGCCTTGAAAGTCGCAAACACAGAGCCACGGGTGTGGTGCCTTTGCGCCGTGCCATCCCTGAGCAACGGCCTCTCCAGTAGGATGGAGGTTGCTCCCAGCCACAGCAAGTGCTTTGCCTCCGAAGGCACCTCTGTCAGTTCTGCAACAAGAGCTCTCTGCTGTGTTTTGTTTCTAAAGGCCAGTCCAGCTCCCTACTGCAGGACTGAAAGTTACGCCTGAGCGTGTCTAAGGGATTTGTCTAAGGGCAGCTTAACCTTTAGCTTCAGTGCTTCCATATTTTATTGACTGAACACAGTTCTATAAGAAACCTATCTAGCTTCCAGCAAGAGAGAACACGCCCTAGATATGCAATGCGCTGGAAGGAAAAAAAAGGGACTGCGTCTTCTTTGAAGCCACCCTCACCCCTCAGTGTGTCCAGTGGAAAGAGAGGAGGATTGAAGCACACAAAAGCACATGCCCTTTCGCTGTGCTCTCCCTAACACAGGACTCGAGAGGCAGGAGGATGCTGTTGAATTACCCTTGGACCTTTCTAGAAATGCTCCAGAAATATTCCCACTGCTCTCATCACTCTGTCAGTTACTCACCAGGGTTATGGCTGTGGTTAGCAGTGTGGCAGGATTCAATGGAGTGAAGGTTTGCAGGGCCACCTATCTTCCCTTTGCTCTTTTTCAGCACTCATTGAACACAGAGGAGCAAAAGGAGGGAGACTGAGCAGGGTCTTGGCATATGCAAGTCTTTCAGCTCAGAGCCGAAGAAAATCCATTCCCCCAGTTTGGTGTAATGGCACGTGTCCAGTGTGTCAGTGTGTCCTTCTGGTTGAGCTCTGGGTAAGGGAGCTGGGACATTGGCTCGCCAGGCAACAGGGTCCTCCAGCCTTCTTGAATGTCCAGCAATTGGGCTACAAAGCACTCCTGAAATATTCAGGGAGGTAGTCTTTGGACCTGCATAACCTAATTCTTTGTTTTCTTCTTTCAATACTGAGTGATGTGTTTGCCTCCGTTGGTATAGTGCTGGGGAAAAGAGCCTTGCAGACCATCCATCTCCCCTTCAAATGCTTGGAGGAACTGGGCAGAAGCTTGATCATATTGGAGCGGAGAGAGCACTGCAATCTGCTCTCAGTAGTCTCAGGGGCATCTCAAGGGAGGATGCTTTTTGTCACTGTGAGGCATCATGACGTATGGCAGGAACAGCATTGCTACTGTCTATTAATAGTGTGATAATCAAAGGCAAAGAAAAGAAGACACACTCACACAAAAAAGGAAAGAAAACGGGGCAGCACTGGCTCCCATCACCCTCAACTACCACCAAACAGGAGTGTTGCGCATCTATGCACAGTGTCATGACTCTGATTAGAGAATGGCAGTGATTGTAGGGATGTTCAGGCAAGCTCGTACTTCCAAAAATCACTGGCTTCTCATTGCATGTGTTCAACTTGAAGGGGGTTCTGTGTGAGAGCAAACTGCATGGCTGCTCATAGCTGCAGTGGGGAGTGAATTTGTCTTGTCTTGGATGCCATGGCATATGCAAACCTCTCTGGTAAAGGAAGGGCTGAGCTGGGCACTGAACACGAGTCTCCAGCCACGTGCTCCATGGTGCAGTTTCATCCAAGGGCTGCAGGTAAAATCTGGAAATGTCCCATCTTTGCTGGTGCTTCCCTTCCCTTCCTTTGAGAGGATAGGGGCAAAGCACCCGCGGTTTCTAGGTGCACTTGAAAAGCCAAAGGAATGCAGTGCTTAGTCTCTGCTGAGAATTCAGGTTGGAGGGGCTGAGACAGCTGAGCTTGCAAGCAAATAAAGGGGGAGAGGAAATAGCTGCAGGTAATGAGTGTAGCCTCTCTCATCTTTGCAGAAATCAAGAAATCCAAGCGACACGGAGGGCTCCAGTTGTGCCGTGGGTTCAGAGCCTTGAAGAGCCTCCAGCCCATTGTGACCTATTTTTGCAGAGGCGCTTTGGCAAAGCGTAGGAAGGGGAGAAACCTCTGCCACTGACTGTGGCAGCCATGCTGCATGGGCAAAATCACTTGGTGTGCCTCTCCTGCTGGCCATAACCTTGAGCTGTCTGCAAAGCCTTTGTCCAAAGCAGAGCAGAGCCAAGGGAAGCAGGTAGAGAGCGCGCTGTGATTGTGCTGCCCATGGGAGTGAGAGCTTTAGGTGGGGGAGGGCCGAATGGTGCCTCTCTTGGTGCCGTCTCCGTGCTGTGCTGGAGGCAGCTTTCCTGCTCTCAGCAGAGAAGTGGGTGGTGGCAGGGGGCCGAGGAAGAGGCGACCCGACCTGTGCAAGCTTGGCTTCCTGCAATAACGCTCCGAGGCTGCCCAATAGAGAGGCCTCTCATTTATGTCGTTTCAGCATTTTAGAGCTCTCGTTTGGATGGTATTCCTGGTGCCTTGACTCATGGTAGCTCTATTAGCCCTTTCTGGGACTGTAATTGACAGACCATCATCTAACATCAGCTTGAGAAATCCTGCCTATACTCAAGCATCATTCCACAGTGTTCTTTTTGTCCAGCAAAGCTGTCATTTCAAAATTCTAACCTCCATTTTTAAAATTAATGTAATTCTAATTAATTTAATCCTGACATTTGGAAATCAATTCTAATATTACAATTCAACCTCTTCTCCTAAGACTACATTTTTGTACTCGTCAGAGTTGGAGAGGGACTAGCGCTGAATGAAGATCTATTAAATCTAGCTGCTTCACTAGTAACTAGTATTTTGTGTAATGCCTTTCACGTCATTCTCTTCTCTTTCATGCTCTCATATCATTCCCTGTAACCCTCAAAGTCCTTTGGGCATAGTGTAAAGAGCGCCGTAATTATTCAATTGGAATATCATTCTTGTAGGTGTGTTAAGACATCCCTGTATCCTCCTGCTCCTTGCCCCAGGGGCTTGCTTACGAGCAGTTTTTACGTAGCCGATAGCCAAGAAGAAACACACATGAGAGTGTAACTTAAGAACAACACCAGTCATTTTATTTAGAAAACATAAGGGACTACTTAGAAACGGATGGGGGGAAAAAAAAAAAACAGAAGAAACAAGAGTTTTCAGGAGATTGGTGAGGCAGTAGTGCTGGGGAAGGGCAGGCTGGGTGCAGGTGTTCAGAGGCTGGCACGTTGCAAGAGGGTGTGAGGTCGCCGTAGCAGAGGGAAAGCCTTGCTCCCTACTGGCAGCAGGAGCGATAGCGCTTCTTCGGCGGGAGCTGTTCAAGACACCTTTCCTCTTGAGACTGCGCCGTAGGTGTGGGAGGGCAGGAGGGGGAAGCGAGGCTCCTCTTGCGATTGCCTTTTGGCTTCTGCTTCTGGCTGCTGCCTGATGCTGCTCCCAGCTCAGGAGGAGGGTTCTCGGTGTCTCTGTTGGCCACGCTCGATAGCACATTGTCTGGCAGAGCAGGACTATTGGGTGTGCTGCAGCCGCTCTCTTGATTGTGTGGCGAGGGAGAAAATGTCCCGTGAAAGGCCTGTGCCTTAGACGTGCCAGCAGCTTCCATTGCCTCCGTGGCCTCAAGCAGACGGCAGTGCTTTGGTGGGAGTGGAGTGCTATTTTTCACCTGTGCGGCCCTTTCTTTGTCACGACGCACCTCGATATACATCTTCCTGTTGGGGGGTAACAGCCTTGGTCTGTTCTTGGTGGAGATTGCAAGCAGCAAGTCAGTAATGCAGATTTGGACAAATTCCTCATTTTCCAAGAGCTCTATGCATTCTTCAGAATTTTCCTGTAAATCCTCATTGCAGTAGCAACGGAAGTTCAGTGGCTTGTTTTCTGTGGGAAAAGGGTCGGTCTCGTGAGCCCATGTGCCATGTGCATGCTTGGGAGAGGCCTGTGCTTCTGAAAGAGCTGAGGGTGTCAGATCCCCAGACTCTTCTAATTCTTCTTGGGAGATTTCCTCCAAATCCTCAATGCAGTCGAAGGCGATGTTGGTGGGGGCATTGCCTGTGGGATGGGGATGCATTTTGGGAGGCAATGTGCCATGTGTGTCCTTGGGAGAGCCCGGTGCTTCTGGCAAAGATGTGGGTGTCAGATCGCAGGGCTCTTGTGGAGCTGGCGCCTGGAGGCAGTGGTCAGCCCCTGTGGTGGAGCTGCAGCTGGGCTGCTGCCCCTCATGGGCAGCACAGAGAGGTGCAGGCGCGGGTGCTGGCTGCAGCTCTTGCATGGAGGTGCCGCTGGCGGGCGGGCTGTCCGTCAGCGGAGGAGCAGAGGAGCTCTCGCTTGGCTCCTGCTCCTGCTCTGCAGGGCAGGCACACATGCTGTCGCCTGCTGCACCTCGGCCGCTGCGCTGCGTTTGTTCAGCCCTTGCTTTAGCCAGGCCGCTTGTCTCTTGGAAGGCTCTTGCTGACTTGAGATAGGAAGAGAAAGAAGTAGTTATCCTTTAAAGAAGGAAGGGCAAAGTAGCCATGCTCCAGCTTAGGGAGGAAACGGTGTCGAAGCACAAGCGCTGTTCAGGGAGACTGCGGGTTCCAGAGCAAACATTCCGCCAGAGCCGCTGGCAACCAGCTGCGGGGGCCAAGCAGCCCTTTGAGCCTTGAAAGTCGCAAACACAGAGCCACGGGTGTGACGCCTTTGCGCCGTGCCATCCCTGAGCAACGGCCTCTCCAGTAGGATGGAGGTTGCTCCCAGCCACAGCAAGTGCTTTGCCTCCAAAGGCACCTCTGTCAGTTCTGCAACAAGAGCTCTCTGCTGTGTTTTGTTTCTAAAGGCCAGTCCAGCTCCCTACTGCAGGACTGAAAGTTACGCCTGAGCGTGTCTAAGGGATTTGTCTAAGGGCAGCTTAACCTTTAGCTTCAGTGCTTCCATATTTCATTGACTGAACACAGTTCTATAAGAAACCTATCTAGCTTCCAGCGAGAGAGAACACGCCCTAGGTATGCAATGCGCTGGAAGGAAAAAAAGGGACTGCGTCTTCTTTGAAGCCACCCTCACCCCTCAGTGTGTCCAGTGGAAAGAGAGGAGGATTGAAGCACAGGAAAGCACATGCCCTTTTGCTGTGCTCTCCCTAACACAGGACTGAAGAGGCAGGAGGATGCTGTTGAATTACCCTTGGGCCTTTCTAGAAATGCTCCAGAAATATTCCCGCTGCTCTCATCACTCCGTCAGTTACTCACCACGGTTATGGCTGTGGTTAGCAGTGTGGCAGGATTCAATGGAGTGAAGGTTTGCAGGGCCACCTATCTTCCCTTTGCTCTTTTTCAGCACTCATTGAACACAGAGGAGCAAAAGGAGGGAGACTGAGCAGGGTCTTGGCATATGCAAGTCTTTCAGCTCAAAGGCTAATAAAATCCATTCCCCCAGTTTGGTGTAATGGCACGTGTCCAGTGTGTCAGTGTGTCCTTCTGGTTGAGCTCTGGGTAAGGGAGCTGGGACATTGGCTCACCAGGCAACAGGGTCCTCCAGCCTTCTTGAATGACCAGCAATTGGGCTACAAAGCACTCCTGAAATATTCAGGGAGGTAGTCTTTGGACCTGCGTAACCTAATTCTTTGTTTTCTTCCTTCAATAGTGACTGACGTGTTTGCCTCCCTTGGGCTAGTGCTGGGGAAAAGAGCCTTCCAGACCATCTAGCTCCCCTTCAAATGCTTGGAGGAACTGGGCAGGAGCTTGATCGTATTGGAGCGGAGAGAGCACTGCAATCTGCTCTCAGTAGTCTCAGGGGCATCTCAAGGGAGGATGCTTTTTGTCACTGTGAGGCAGCATGACGTATGGCAGGAACAGCATTGCTACTGTCTATTAATACTGTGATAATCAAAGGCAAAGAAAAGAAGACACACGCACACAAAAAAGGAAAGAAACCGGGGCAGCACTGGCTCCCATCACCCTCAACTACCACCAAACAGGAGTGTTGCGCGTCTATGCACAGTGTCATGGCTCTGATTAGAGAATGGCAGTGATTGTAGGGAAGTTCAGGCAAGCTCGTACTTCCAAAAATCACTGGCTTCTCATTGCATGTGTCCAACTTGGGTTCTGCGTGAGAGCAAACTGCATGGCTGCTCATAGCTGCAGTTGGAAGTGAATTTGTCTTGTCTTGGATGCCATGGCATATGCAAACCTCTCTGGTAAAGGAAGGGCTGAGCTGGGCACTGAACACGAGTCTCCAGCTACGTGCTCCATGGTGCAGTTTCCTCCAAAGGCTGTAGGTGAAATCTGGAAATCTGGAAATCTGCTGGTGCTTCCCTTCCCTTCCTTTGAGAAGATAGGAGCAAAGCGCCCACAGTTTCTAGGTGCACTTGAAAAGCCAAAGGAATGCAGTGCTTAGTCTCTGCCGAGAATTCAGGTTAGAGGAGCTGAGACAGCCGGGCTTGCAGCCAAATAAAGGGGGAGAGGGAATAGCTGCAGGGAATGAGTGTAGCCTCTCTCATCTTTGCAGAAATCAAGAAATCCAAGCGACATGGAGTGCTCCAGTTGTGCCGTGGGTTCAGAGCCTTGAAGAGCCTCCAGCCCATCGTGACCTATTTTGGCAGAGGCTCTTTGGCAAAGTGTAGGAAGGGGAGAAACCTCTGCCACTGACTGTGGCAGCCATGCTGCATGGGCAAAATCACTTGGTGTGCCTCTCCTGCTGGCCATAACCTTGAGCTGTCTGCAAAGCCTTTGTCCAAAGCAGAGCAGAGCCAAGGGAAGCAGGTAGAGAGCGCGCTGTGATTGTGCTGCCCATGGGAGCGAGAGCTTTAGGTGGGGAAGGGCAGAATGGTGCCTCTCTTGGTGCCGTCTCCGTGCTGTGCTGGAGGCAGCTTTCCTGCTCTCAGCAGAGAAGTGGGTGGTGGCAGGGGGCCGAGGAAGAGGCGACCCGACCTGTGCAAGCTTGGCTTCCTGCAATAAAGCTCCGAGGCTGCCCAATAGAGAGGCCTCTCATTTACGTCGTTTCAGCATTTTAGAGCTCTCATTTGGATGGTATTCCTGGTGCCTTGACTCATGGTAGCTCTATGAGCCCTTTTTGGGCCTGGAATTGACTGACCCTCATCTAACATCAGCTTGAGAAATCCTGCCTATACCCAAGCATCATTGCACAGTGTTCTTTTTGTCCAGCAAAGCTGTCATTTCCACATTCTAACCTCCATTTATAAAATTAATGTAATTCTAATTAATTTAATCCTGACATTTAGAAATCAATTCTAATATTACGATACAACCTGTTCTCCTAAGAGTACATTTTTGTACTCGTCAGAGTTGGAGATGGACTAGCGCTGAATGAAGATCCATTAAATCTAGCTGCTTCACTATTAACTAGTATTTTGTGTAATGCCTTTCACGTCATTCTCTTCTCTTTCATGCTCTCATATCCTTCACTGTAACCCTCAAAGTCCTTTGGGCATAGTGTAAAGAGCGCCGTAATTATTCAATTGGAATATCATTCTTGTAGGTGTGTTAAGACATCCCTGTATCCTCCTGCTCCTTGCCCCAGGGGCTTGCTTAGGAGCAGTTTTTACGTAGCCGATAGCCAAGAAGGAACACACACGAGAGTGTAACTTAAGAACAACACCAGTCATTTTATTTAGAAAACATAAGGGACTACTTAGAAACGGATGGGGGAAAAAAATAAAAAACAAAACAGAAGAAACAAAAGTTTTCTGGAGGTGGCTGAGGTAGCAGTGCTGGGGAAGGGCAGGCTGGGTGCAGGTGTTCAGAGGCTGGCACGTTGCAAGAGGGTGTGAGGTCGCCGTAGCAGAGGGAAAGCCTTGCTCCCTACTGGCAGCAGGAGCGATAGCGCTTCTTCGGCGGGAGCTGTTCAAGACACCTTTCCTCTTGAGACTGCGCCGTAGGTGTGGGAGGGGAGGAGGGGGAAGCGAGGCTCCTCTTGCGATTGCCTTTTGGCTTCTGCTTCTGGCTGCTGCCTGATGCTGCTCCCAGCTCAGGAGGAGGGTGCTCGGTGTCTCTGTTGGCCACGCTCGATAGCACATTGTCTGGCAGAGCAGGACTATTGGGTGTGCTGCAGCCGCTGTCTTGAGTGTGTGCTGAGGGAGAAAATGTCCCGTGAAAGGCCTGTGCCTTAGACGTGCCAGCAGCTCCCATTGCATCCGTGGCCTCAAGCAGACAGCAGTGCTTTGGTGGGAGTGGAGTGCTATTTTTCACCTGTGCGGCCCTTTCTTTGTCATGACGCACCTCGATATACATCTTCCTGTTGGGGGGTAACAGCCTTGGTCTGTTCTTGGTGGAGATTGCAAGCAGCAAGTCAGTAATGCAGATTTGGACAAACTCCTCATTTTCCAAGAGCTCTTTGAATTCTTCAGAATTTTCCTCCAAATCCTCATTGCAATAGCAAGGGAAGTTCAGTGGCTTGTTTTCTGTGGGAAAAGGGTCGGTCTCGTGAGCCCATGTGCCATGTGCATGCTTGGGAGAGGCCTGTGCTTCTGAAAGAGCTGGGGGTGTCAGATCCCCAGACTCTTCTAATTCTTCTTGGGAGATTTCCTCCAAATCCTCAATGCAGTCGAAGGCGATGTTGGTGGGGGCATTGCCTGTGGGATGGGGATGCGTTTTGGGAGGCAATGTGCCATGTGTGTCCTTGGGAGAGCCCGGAGCTTCTGGCAAAGATGTGGGTGTCAGATGGCAGGGCTCTTGTGGAGCTGGCGCCTGGAGGCAGTGGTCAGCCCCTGTGGTGGAGCTGCAGCTGGGCTGCTGCCCCTCATGGGCAGCACAGAGAGGTGCAGGCGCGGGTGCTGGCTGCAGCTCTTGCATGGAGGTGCCGCTGGCGGGCGGGCTGTCCGTCAGCGGAGGAGCAGAGGAGCTCTCGCTTGGCTCCTGCTCCTGCTCTGCAGGGCAGGCACACATGCTGTCGCCTGCTGCACCTCGGCCGCTGCGCTGCGTTTGCTCAGCCCTTGCTTTAGCCAGGCCGCTTGTCTCTTGGAAGGCTCTTGCTGACTTGAGATAGGAAGAGAAAGAAGTAGTTATCCTTTAAAGAAGGAAGGGCAAAGTAGCGATGCTCCAGCTTAGGGAGGAAATGGTGTCGAAGCACAAGCGCTGTCCAGGGAGACTGCGGGTTCCAGAGCAAACATTCCGCCAGAGCCGCTGGCAACCAGCTGCGGGGGCCAAGCAGCCCTTTGAGCCTTGAAAGTCGCAAACACAGAGCCACTGGTGTGGCGCCTTTGCGCCGTGCCATCCCTGAGCAACGACCTCTCCAGTAGGATGGAGGCTGCTCCCAGCCACAGCAAGTGCTTTGCCTCCGAAGTCACCTCTGTCAGTTCTGCAACGAGAGCTCTCTGCTGTGTTTTGTTTCAAAAGGCCAGTCCAGCTCCCTACTGCAGGACTGAAAGTTACGCCTGAGCGTGTCTAAGGGATTTGTCTAAGGGCAGCTTAACCTTTAGCTTCAGTGCTTCCATATTTCATTGACTGAACACAATTCTATAAGAAACCTATCTAGCTTCCAGCGAGAGAGAACACGGCCTAGATATGCAATGCGCTGGAAGGAAAAAAAAGGGGCTGCATCTTCTTTGAAGCCACCCTCACCCCTCAGTGTGTCCAGTGGAAAGAGAGGAGGATTGAAGCACAGGAAAGCACATGCCCTTTTGCTGTGCTCTCCCTAACACAGGACTGAAGAGGCAGGAGGATGCTGTTGAATTACGCTTGGGCCTTTCTAGAAATGCTCCAGAAATATTCCCGCTGCTCTCATCACTCCGTCAGTTACTCACCAGGGTTATGGCTGTGGTTAGCAGTGTGGCAGGATTCAAGCGAGTGAAGGTTTGCAGTGCCACCTATCTTCCCTTTGCTCTTTTTCAGCACTCATTGAACACAGAGGAGCAAAAGGAGGGAGACTGAGCAGGGTCTTGGCATATGCAAGTCTTTCAGCTCAGAGGCTAATAAAATCCATTCCCCCAGTTTGGTGTAATGGCACGTGTCCAGTGTGTCAGTGTGTCCTTCTGGTTGAGCTCTGGGTAAGGGAGCTGGGACATTGGCTCACCAGGCAACAGGGTCCTCCAGCCTTCTTGAATGGCCAACAGCTGTGCTACAAAGTGCTCCTGAAATATTCAGGGAGGTAGTCTTTGGACATGCGTAACCTAATTCTTTGTTTTCTTCCTTCAATAGTGACTGACGTGTTTGCCTCCCTTGGGCTAGTGCTGGGGAAAAGAGCCTTGCAGACTATCTAGCTCCCCTTCAAATGCTTGGAGGAACTGGGCAGGAGCTTGATCGTATTGGAGCGGAGAGAGCACTGCAATCTGCTCTCAGTAGTCTCAGGGGCATCTCAAGGGAGGATGCTTTTTGTCACTGTGAGACAGCATGACGTATGGCAGGAACAGCATTGCTACTGTCTATTAATAGTGTGATAATCAAAGGCAAAGAAAACAAGACACATGCACACAAAAAAGGAAAGAAACCGGGGCAGCACTGGCTCCCATCACCCTCAACTACCACCAAACAGGAGTGTTGCGCGTCTATGCACAGTGTCATGGCTCTGATTAGAGAATGGCAGTGAATGTAGGGAAGTTCAGGCAAGCTCGTACTTCCAAAAATCACTCGCTTCTCATTGAATGTGTCCAACTTGAAGGGGGTTCTGCGTGAGAGCAAACTGCATGGCTGCTCATAGCTGCAGTGGGAAGTGAATTTGTCTTGTCTTGGATGCCATGGCATATGCAAACCTCTCTGGTAAAGGAAGGGCTGAGCTGGGCACTGAACGCGAGTCTCCAGCCACGTGCTCCATGGTGCAGTTTTCTCCAGGGGCTGCAGGTGAAATCTGGAAATCTGGAAATCTGCTGGTGCTTCCCTTCCCTTCCTTTGAGAAGATAGGAGCAAAGCGCCCACAGTTTCTAGGCGCACTTGAAAAGCCAAAGGAATGCAGTGCTTAGTCTCTGCCGAGAATTCAGGTTAGAGGGGCTGAGACAGCTGAGCTTGCAAGCAAATAAAGGGGGAGAGGGAATAGCTGCAGGGAATGAGTGTAGCCTCTCTCATCTTTGCAGAAATCAAGAAATCCAAGCGACACGGAGGGCTCCAGTTGTGCCGTGGGTTCAGAGCCTTGAAGAGCCTCCAGCCCATTGTGACCTATTTTGGCAGAGGCGCTTTGGCAAAGCGTAGGAAGGGGAGAAACCTCTGCCACTGACTGTGGCAGCCATGCTGCATGGGCAAAATCACTTGGTGTGCCTCTCCTGCTGGCCATAACCTTGAGCTGTCTGCAAAGCCTTTGTCCAAAGCAGAGCAGAGCCAAGGGAAGCAGGTAGAGAGCACGCTGTCATTCTGCTGCCCATGGGAGTGAGAGCTTTAGGTGGGGGAGGGCCGAATGGTGCCTCTCTTGGTGCCGTCTCCGTGCTGTGCTGGAGGCAGCTTTCCTGCTCTCAGCAGAGAAGTGGGTGGTGGCAGGGGGCCGAGGAAGAGGCGACCCGACCTGTGCAAGCTTGGCTTCCTGCAATAAAGCTCCGAGGCTGCCCAATAGAGAGGCCTCTCATTTACGTCGTTTCAGCATTTTAGAGCTCTCATTTGGATGGTATTCCTGGTGCCTTGACTCATGGTAGCTCTATGAGCCCTTTTTGGGCCTGGAATTGACTGACCCTCATCTAACATCAGCTTGAGAAATCCTGCCTATACCCAAGCATCATTGCACAGTGTTCTTTTTGTCCAGCAAAGCTGTCATTTCCACATTCTAACCTCCATTTATAAAATTAATGTAATTCTAATTAATTTAATCCTGACATTTAGAAATCAATTCTAATATTACGATACAACCTGTTCTCCTAAGAATACATTTTTGTACTCGTCAGAGTTGGAGATGGACTAGCGCTGAATGAAGATCCATTAAATCTAGCTGCTTCACTAGTAACTAGTATTTTGTGTAATGCCTTTCACGTCATTCTCTTCTCTTTCATGCTCTCATATCCTTCACTGTAACTCGCAAAGTCCTTTGGGCATAGTGTAAAGAGCGCCGTAATTATTCAATTGGAATATCATTCTTGTAGGTGTGTTAAGACATCCCTGTATCCTCCTGCTCCTTGCCCCAGGGGCTTGCTTAGGAGCAGTTTTTACGTAGCCGATAGCCAAGAAGGAACACACACGAGAGTGTAACTTAAGAACAACACCAGTCATTTTATTTAGAAAACATAAGGGACTACTTAGAAATGGATGGGGGAAAAAAATAAAGCAAACCAAAACAGAAGAAAACAAGAGTTTTCTGGAGGTGGTTGAGGCAGCAGTGCTGGGGAAGGGCAGGTTGGGTGCAGGTGTTCAGAGGCTGGCACGTTGCAAGAGGGTGTGAGGTCGCCGTAGCAGAGGGAAAGCCTTGCTCCCTACTGGCAGCAGGAGCGATAGCGCTTCTTCGGCGGGAGCTGTTCAAGACACCTTTCCTCTTGAGACTGCGCCGTAGGTGTGGGAGGGGAGGAGGGGGAAGCGAGGCTCCTCTTGCGATTGCCTTTTGGCTTCTGCTTCTGGCTGCTGCCTGATGCTGCCCCCAGCTCAGGAGGAGGGTTCTCGGTGTCTCTGTTGGCCACGCTCGATAGCACATTGTCTGGCAGAGCAGGACTATTGACTGTGCTGCAGCCGCTGTCTTGAGTGTGTGGCGAGGGAGAAAATGTCCCGTGAAAGGCCTGTGCCTTAGACGTGCCAGCAGCTCCCATTGCATCCGTGGCCTCAACCAGACAGCAGTGCTTTGGTGGGAGTGGAGTGCTATTTTTCACCTGTGCGGCCCTTTCTTTGTCACGACGCACCTCGATATACATCTTCCTGTTGGGGGGTAACAGCCTTGGTCTGTTCTTGGTGGAGATTGCAAGCAGCAAGTCAGTAATGCAGATTTGGAGAAACTCGTCATTTTCCAAGAGCTCTTCGAATTCTTCAGAAATTTCCTCCAAATCCTCATTGCAATAGCAAGGGAAGTTCAGTGGCTTGTTTTCTGTGGTCTCGTCGGTCTCGTGAGCCCATGTGCCATGTGCATGCTTGGGAGAGGCCTGTGCTTCTGAAAGAGCTGGGGGTGTCAGATCCCCAGACTCTTCTAATTCTTCTTGGGAGATTTCCTCCAAATCCTCAATGCAGTCGAAGGCGATGTTGGTGGGGGCATTGCCTGTGTGATTGGGATGCGTTTTGGGAGGCAATGTGCCATGTGTGTCCTTGGGAGAGCCCGGAGCTTCTGGCAAAGATGTGGGTGTCAGATGGCAGGGCTCTTGTGGAGCTGGCGCCTGGAGGCAGTGGTCAGCCCCTGTGGTGGAGCTGCAGCTGGGCTGCTGCCCCTCATGGGCAGCACAGAGAGGTGCAGGCGCGGGTGCTGGCTGCAGCTCTTGCATGGAGGTGCCGCTGGCGGGCGGGCTGTCCGTCAGCGGAGGAGCAGAGGAGCTCTCGCTTGGCTCCTGCTCCTGCTCTGCAGGGCAGGCACACATGCTGTCGCCTGCTGCACCTCGGCCGCTGCGCTGCATTTGCTCAGCCCTTGCTTTAGCCAGGCCGCTTGTCTCTTGGAAGGCTCTTGCTGACTTGAGATAGGAAGAGAAAGAAGTAGTTATCCTTTAAAGAAGGAAGGGCAAAGTAGCGATGCTCCAGCTTAGGGAGGAAACGGTGTCGAAGCACAAGCGCTGTCCAGGGAGACTGCGGGTTCCAGAGCAAACATTCCGCCAGAGCCGCTGGCAACCAGCTGCGGGGGCCAAGCAGCCCTTTGAGCCTTGAAAGTCACAAACACAGAGCCACGGGTGTGACGCCTTTGCGCCGTGCCATCCCTGAGCAACGGCCTCTCCAGTAGGATGGAGGTTGCTCCCAGCCATAGCAAGTGCTTTGCCTCCGAAGGCACCTCTGTCAGTTCTGCAACAAGAGCTCTCTGCTGTGTTTTGTTTCTAAAGGCCAGTCCAGCTCCCTACTGCAGGACTGAAAGTTACACCTGAGCGTGTCTAAGGGATTTGTCTAAGGGCAGCTTAACCTTTAGCTTCAGTGCTTCCATATTTCATTGACTGAACACAATTCTATAAGAAACCTATCTAGCTTCCAGCAAGAGAGAACACGCCCTAGGTATGCAACGCGCTGGAAGGAAAAAAAGGGACTGCGTCTTCTTTGAAGCCACCCTCGCCCCTCAGTGTGTCCAGTGGAAAGAGAGGAGGATTGAAGCACACGAAAGCACATGCCCTTTCGCTGTGCTCTCCCTAACACAGGACCCGAGAGGCAGGAGGATGCTGTTGAATTACCATTTTGGCCTTTCTAGAAATGCTCCAGAAATATTCCCGCTACTCTCATATCTCTGTCAGTTACTCACCATGGTTATGGCTGTGGTTAGCAGCCTGGCAGGATTCAAGCGAGTGAAGTTTTGCAGGGCCACCTATCTTCCCTTTGCTCTTTTTCAGCACTCATTGAACACAGAGGAGCAAAAGGAGGAAGGCTGAGCAGGATCTTGGCACATGCAAGTCTTTCAGCTCAGAAGCTAATAAAATCCATTCCCCCAGTTTGGTGTAATGGCACGTGTCCAGTGTGTCAGTGTGTCCTTCTGGTTGAGCTCTGGGTAAGGGAGCTGGGACATTGGCTCACCAGGCAACAGGGTCCTCCAGCCTTCTTGAATGGCCAACAGTTGGGCTACAAAGCACTCCTGAAATATTCAGGGAGGTAGTGTTTGGACCTGCGTAACCTAATTCTTTGTTTTCTTCCTTCAATAGTGACTGACGTGTTTACCTCTCTTGGGCTAGTGCTGGGGAAAAGACCCTTGCAGACCATCTAGCTCCCCTTCAAATGCTTGGAGGAACTGGGCAGAAGCTTGATCATATTGGAGCGGAGAGAGCACTACAATCTGCTCTCAGTAGTCTCAGGGGCATCTCAAGTGAGGATGCTTTTTGTCACTGTGAGGCAGCATGACGTATGAAAGGAACAGCATTAATACTGTCTATTAATAGTGTGATAATCAAAGGCAAAGAAAACAAGACACACGCACACAAAAAAGGAAAGAAACCGGGGCAGCACTGGCTCCCATCACCCTCAACTACCACAAAACATGAGTGTTGCGCATCTATGCACAGTGCATGGCTCTGATTAGAGAATGTGAATGTAGGGAAGTTCAGACAAGCTCGTACTTCCAAAAATCACTGGCTTCTCATTGCATGTGTCCAACTTGAAGGGGGTTCTGCGTGAGAGCAAACTGCATGGCTGCTCATAGCTGCAGTGGGAAGTGAATTTGTCTTGTCTTGGATGCCATGGCATATGCAAACCTCTCTGGTAAAGGAAGGGCTGAGCTGGGCACTGAATGCGAATCTCCAGCCACGTGGTCCATGGTGCAGTTTCCTCCAGGGGCTGCAGGTGAAATCTGGAAATGTCCCATCTTTGCTGGTGCTCCCTTCCCCTTCCTTTGAGAAGATAGGAGCAAAGAGCCCGCGGCTTCTAGGTGCACTTGAAAAACCAAAGGAATGCAGTGCTTAGTCGCTTAGTGCTTAGACGCAATGCTTAAGCAATGATACAGGAATATATATTTAAACAACAACAAAAATAACAATATAATAAACAATAACACGAAAAATAACAACAATATAGTAAACAATAACAATAAAACCAACAACAATATTAACAACAATAAATGCTAATATCAAAGTGTACAGAGAAAAATCCAAAGAAGTTAGTGCTGGTGTCTCTGTGCCGAGAACTTGCCGGCAGCAGCCAAGGTGAAGGGGAGCTTGGCCTGCAAGGGAAAAGGAGGCGTGAGCAGGGCCGAGGAGCATCTCGGGGGCTCCTGTGGAGCAGAGGCTCTTTGGCGGCTGCGCGGGCTCTTTGGCAGCAGCGCTGCCGTCATTGGTGCCCTGGCAGAGGCTTGGCGTGGCCAGCGCAGCCCAGAGGCCGGCAGAGGGGCTGAGGCAGCAGGTGCCCAGGCCTTGGGCGCTCCTGCGCCCTGTGCAGCTCTGCCCCGGCGCCGCAGCCCGCCAGAGCGCCCGCACACCTGGGCCAGGCTCCCGCGCGGCTGCTCCCCAAAGGCAGGAGCAGGAGACATTGATGGGAACAGTGCATGTGGAAGAGGAAGGATAAGAGCGTCCAGCAGCTGCGGGGGTTGTACCTGGCTGCTGCCGTAGCTCAGCCATTCCATGGGCTCTGGCGCATTCTCTGAAAGCCCCCCTTTCATGACAGGAGTCTGCAAGAGAAAGGGAGGTGTATGCAGGACAGTTCTCACATCCGAAGGACTCTGGACCCAGGACCTCTCTTCCTGCATTGGAAAACAGGAGACCAGGAAGGGGCCAGGCCCAGCCCCAGTTCTCCTCATGCAGCCGGAAGCAGCGGCAATACCTGTAGGGCACAGCTGGAGATCTCCCACTCCATAGGCTCCTCTTTGTCCAAGATAACCAGGCCTTGAATGCCGGGAGTCTGGAAGAGAGCAGGAGAGCTTGTGGGGACGGTCATGGTGGCAGCGCTGGCTCTGTGCGCGGGGCCTCGTGTCCCCTGCGTGCGCGGGGCAGGCGGTGCACAGAGCCAGGGCGCCAGGCTCAGGCAGCAGCCCCCGAGGCCTTGGCCACTCCTGGCCCTGGCACACCTCTGCCCCAGCACCCAGGCCTGCCAGAGCTCCCTGCCACCTCTGCCACCAGCCCTGCGGCTGCTCTCGCAGAGCCAAGCGCCAGCCGTCCCCGCGCAGCCTCTGCCTGCACGCACAGTACCTGCACTGAGCTCTCCCATTCCATTTCTTCGACTTCACATTTATTCATTTTTTTTCAATGTCCTGAGTCTGCAACAGAATGGAATTGTTTACATTTGCAGCCATGAGCACCAAGTGTCGCGCGGTGGCTTTGTGGCCTCCCCTGGGAGGCATCGCGCAGGCTGCCCTGCAGCCCCGCAGCTCCCCTGCATCTTGTGGGCACCACGGGTGGCCCCTGGTGCTGCGCGGCCCTGCTGCTCACCTGGCCTTGCTGCTGCGTGGCCAGCACTGGGGCCACTGTGAGGCGCAGCCCTGGGAAGCATCCGTGTTCCCGTGGCGATAACTGCCCCTCTGGGATGTTCCACTGCTGCGTGGGGGGAGGAGGGCAGCAACAGGGGCCAGGGGGGGCTGCCGTGAGGAAGGGTCTGCGTGTGCTGGACTCCTCCTGGCACTGCTGAGCCTGACGACAGAGAGCAGTGCGTGGCCTTGGGCTTGCTGGGTGCCAAGGAGGGCTCCTCACGCTGCCCCATGGTGCTGCTGGCGGCTGCCTGCCCAGAGGCCGGGCTCCACTTGGGGCTCTGCTTCCACCCCTGCAAGCAGCCTTGAACGCCTTGCTCTTTCTTCCCTGCTCCACTCCTGCCCTTACAGCCCCACGAACTAGAGAAAGTTTTGTTTTCCATGGTTGAGACGTGTTCCTTGGTAGCGCAATGAGCGCAAAGGGCCGTTGTGCCCCGGGGCCAGGTGTGCATGTCCTCAGCAGAGCCCTTGTGAGTTGGTGGTGTCCTGGGAGCCCCAGGTGCGCTGCTGGGCTCCTTCTCTTGTCCTGCCGCGCACCTTGCAGGCGCCATGTGCTGTGGCTGAGAGCAGCCTTGGTGCGGCATCTGCACTGGTTGCCCTGCCACGGCTTCCTAGGGCTGCAGAGGGCAGAGCAGGCACAAATGTGCCCTCAGCCGCAGCAGGGACCTGCAGCTGCTGCATCTCTGCCCAGCACTGGGGTAAAAGAGTCACTTCCTAACAGAGGTGAATTCCCAGCCTTTGGGAAAGGACACGCTAGGTGCCTTTGGGCAAGGTGCTGCCAGGTGTAGCCCTCCCATTGATGGAAACCCTCCAAAAGCAAGCAGTGCAACCCCTGCCACCAAAGTGCTGCAGCCCAAAGGAGCATCTTGGTGCTGGCCAAGCTTGCTTGCTGGCATGCCGCAGTGCCCCTGCGAGGCAGAGCGCAGCTGCTGGGAAGGGGCTGACGCCAGAGGTGCGCGGAGGGCTCTGGGTGGCTCCCAAGCAGCCGCAGGGCTGGTGGCACGGGGAATTGGCGGCAGGCATTTGTCTGCTGCCCTGGGAATGCTGGAGGGGAAGTGCGAAGCAGAGCAGTGTTCCCTGCAGGGAGGCACGAGCAGAGGGCTGGGCAGCGAGCTCAGCCCCGTGGCTGTGAGGGCAAGTGCTGGGAGCCCCCTTGCCTGCGCGCGTGACGCCTGCAGAGCCCAGGCGTGCGCAGTGCCCCCGTCGGCAGGAAAGGTGCTGGGAAGCCCTTGCCCCACGCAGGCTGCTTGCACAGAAGCTGCGGCTCGTCTGCCTCATGGCTGGGCCACCAGGGTCCACTTGGACAGTCCTCTCTGGGAAGGTGCTTTGCAGCTGCTTGAAGGGACAGGTTGCCTGGAATCCTGCTGACTCCTGAAGGGAAGGGGTCTCTCCTGCTCCACGGCCTCCATTCAGAGTCATTTTTCAACACTGCAGTACAAGGTCTGTTTGCAGGTGGTTGGGGTGAATGGAGGGGCTCCTGCACGCCTTCGGGTGTGCCCTGCCCATCTTACTCAGATCTTTGCCGCATGGATAGGAACAGGTGAGCTGAATCTTCCCCTGCTGCTTCTTCACCTACTCTCCATGCTCTGAAAGTCTGAGCGTTCCTGGCAGGCTGATAGATGGGAGCTTTGTTCTTGACTTACTCAGCTTGGATTCTCCCAGAGGAGTTGTCCTTCCTTCTGGCCTTCCGTTGTCCTGCCTCGCATTGCTCCCTTCCCTGGGGATGGGCTCTTTTGCCACCCGACTTGCACAGTTCTCTGCTGAAGCTGCTGCAGTCAGAGGCCAGCCAGGCTGCTCTCCCGGCTGCTGCACTAGCACCCTCTCCACAGTGCTTTCTGCTGAGCTGTTTTGTAAGACTCTTGCCTTGGAAGAGTGGATGTTGCTGTTCCAAATCCTTCTGCAGACTTTCCAGAGCATCACTGACAAAGGTCTCTGCATGCATGTCCAAATCTGAGCGGAGCTTGCTAAAGGAGCTGAGTTGCCAGCCCTCAGATCAAGGTAAGGTGGACGGAGCAGGAGATCTCCCCAGTGCTGGAGGAGCTGCTGATATCTGAGCAGGCAGGAATACAGGCATGGAAAAGCAGGGCTTTAAAGGAAGCTGCTCATTCCCATGGTTGTTGCCCCTAACCCTCCTCGGGAAGATCAGCAAGTGTGCTTCAGATGAGTGGACAGTGTGTGGCTGGAGAACTGTGTGGATTGCAGAGCTCAGAGGGTTGTTCTAATCGGTGCTGAGTCTAGTTGGAGGCCTGTGGCTAGTGGTGTTCCCCAGGGGGTCAGTACTGGGTCCGGTGCTATTCACCTATTTGCTCAGTGCCTTGCAGGAGGTGACAGAGTGCCCTCTCAGCAAGTGTGCACATGAGACAAAGCTGGCCGCAGTGGCCGACACTCCAGAGAGCTGCGCTGCCTTTGAGAGGGAGCTGCAGAGGCAGGAGAGTTGGGCAGAGAGGAACCTCCTGAGACTGAAGAAAGGCAAGTGCAGGGTCCTGCACTGGGGGAGGAAATAGCTTGAGGCTCCAGTACAGATTAGGGGTGGAGCTGCTGGAAAGCAGCTCTGTGGAGAGGGGTTTGGGAGGTCTGCTTGACAACAGGTCAAGCAGGAGGCAGCAATGTGCCCTTGTGTCAAGGATGGCCAGAGGGATGCTGGCCTGCATGAGGAGGAGTGTTGGCAGCAGATGGAGGGGGCTGATCGTGCCCCTCTCCTCAGCTCTGCTCAGGCCACACCTGAACTCTTATGGGCAGAAATATTGTGGGCTCCACAGGACAAGAGGGCTGTGGAACTTGCAGAAAGTGACCAGCTTATTGCCACAAAGATGATGAAGGAACTGGAGCATCTATCTTATGAGGAAAGAGTAAGCAAGCTGGGCCTGTTTATCCTGGGGAAGACAAGAGTGACAGGGAAACTTATCAAGAGGTACAAGGAGCTGAGGCGAGGATGTAAAAAGGACAGGGCCAAACTCTTCTTGGTGGAGGCCAGCAACAGCCCAAGGGCTAGAGGGTGCAAACTGCAACACAGTTTCAATGTGTACAAATTGCAACACACTTTCAATGAGCATATGAGGAAGAGCTTTTTGCCTGTTAGGGTGACGGAGCACTGGAAGCGGGTGTTCAGCGAGGTTATGCAGGCTCCTTCTTTAGAGATCTTCCAAACCCTCCTGAGTGTGATCCTGTGCAACACGCTGTAGGGTTCCCTGCTTGTGCAGGGGCGGCTTGGACTGATGATGTGGAGAGGTCCCTTCCAACGTCAAGCACTGTGTGACTGTGTGACCGGGGAGGGCTCCGTGGGCACTCAGGGCAGCAGCGATGTTGGAAGGGCAGCGGTGGGATTTTGTCAGGCTGTAAGGCCTCTTCTCCCATGGCACAAAATTGTCACCATGAGCAGCTGGCAGATGGCCCTGCAGACAGCAGAGGGACAGAGCAGCCTCCACCGTGGTCCCCAGCACGGGGCCCTTCCTGGCAGCAGCCCATTTCTGCACCAGCCGCCTCCAGGGACACTGACCCTGTGACACGGTCCCTGAGCCTGTCCCAGCCCTGCGGGGCCCTGTGTCCCCCAGGGGCTTGGGGAGTTTGTCCCTGCATCTCCAGACCCCGTGTCCCTGGGGTGTGACAGCTTCCCTTTGCCTGTGGCTTGGGCACTGCGGGGACATGTTGTGTGCAGCACCCGGAGAGTTGAGAGCTGCCCCATGGTGGGGCTGGGTTTTTTTCCCCTTGGGGCATCCCCACTGCCACACGTGAAAGGAAGTCCCAGAAGGAACTTTTTGCTTCCCTGCCCCTGGTGCACACAGGGCTCCACACACAGACCTGTGGTGGGGATGCCTTTTGTGCCTGAGCTCACTTGGAAAAAATACGCAACATATGAACAATGATACAGGAATATATATTTAAACAATAACAAAAAAGAATAACAATAACAAAAATAACGACAACAATAACAATTACAACAACAATAACAGTAACAACAACAATATGAAAAACAGTATCAACAATATCAACATCTAAGAACTACTGTGACACTACAAAGAAAAAAATGCAATAGTCTAGGGACGGAGTCCTCGTGCCCAGCGCTTCCCAGCAGCAGCCAGGGTGAAGGGGAGCTTGGCCTGCAAGGGAAAAGGAGGCGTGAGCAGGGCCGAGGAGCATCTTGGGGGCTCCCGTGGAGCAGAGGCTCTTTGGCGGCTGCACGGGCTCTTTGGCAGCAGCGCTGCCGTCATTGGTGCCCTGGCAGAGGCTTGGCGTGGCCAGCGCAGCCCAGAGGCCAGCAGAGGGGCTGAGGCAGCAGGTGCCCAGGCCTTGGGCGCTCCTGCACCCTGTGCAGCTCTGCCCCGGCGCCGCAGCCCGCCAGAGCGCCCGCACACCTGGGCCAGGCTCCCGCGCGGCTGCTCCCCAAAGGCAGCGCGGAGCAGCGCCAAGGGGCCGGGCACAGCCCCAGCTCTGCCCGTGCAGCCGGCAGCAGGGGCCATACCTGGGGGCTGCAGCTGGAGCTCTCCCAATCCATGGGCTCCTCCTGGCTGTAGCTGCCCAGGCCACTGCTCCCCATCATCTGGAAGAGAGCAGGAGACATTGATGGGAACAGTGCATGTGGAAGAGGAAGGATAAGAGCGTCCAGCAGCTGCGGGGGTTGTACCTGGCTGCTGCCGTAGCTCAGCCATTCCATGGGCTCTGGCACATTCTCTGCAAGCCCCTCATTCATGACAGGAGCCTGCAAGAGAAAGGGAGGTGTATGCAGGACAGTTCTCACATCCAAAGGACTCTGGCCCCAAGACCTCTCTTCCTGCATTGGAAAAGAGGAGACCAGGAAGGGGCCAGGCCCAGCCCCAGTTCTCCTCATGTGGCCGGAAGCAGCGGCAATACCTGTAGGGCACAGCTGGAGATCTCCCACTCCATAGGCTCCTCTTTGTCCAAGATAACCAGGCCTTGAATGCTGGGAGTCTGGAAGAGAGCAGGAGAGCTTGTGGGGACGGTCATGGTGGCAGCACTGGCTCTGTGCGCGGGGCCTCGTGTCCCCTGCGTGCGCAGGGCAGGCAGTGCACAGAGCCAGGGCGCCAGGCTCAGGCAGCAGCCCCCGAGGCCTTGGCCACTCCTGGCCCTGGCACAGCTCTGCCCCAGCACCCAGGCCTGCCAGAGCTCCCTGCCACCTCTGCCACCAGCCCTGCGGCTGCTCTCGCAGAGCCAAGCGCCAGCCGTCCCCGCGCAGCCTCTGCCTGCACGCACAGTACCTGCACTGAGCTCTCCCATTCCATTTCTTCGACTTCACTTGTATCCATTTTTTAACTCTCCTGAGTCTGCAACGGAATGGAATTGTTTACATTTGCAGCCATGAGCACCAAGTGTCGCGCGGTGGCTTTGTGGCCTCCCCTGGGAGGCATCGCGCAGGCTGCCCTGCAGCCCCGCAGCTCCCCTGCATCTTGTGGGCACCACGGGTGGCCCCTGGTGCTGCGCGGCCCTGCTGCTCACCTGGCCTTGCTGCTGTGTGGCCAGCACTGGGGCCACTGTGAGGCGCAGCCCTGGGAAGCATCCGTGTTCCCGTGGCGATAACTGCCCCTCTGGGATGTTCCACTGCTGCGTGGGGGGAGGAGGGCAGCGGCAGGGGCCAGGGGGGCTGCCGTGAGGAAGGGTCTGCGTGTGCTGGACTCCCCCTGGCACTGCTGAGCCTGGCGAAAGAGAGCAGTGCGTGGCCTTGGGCTTGCTGGGTGCCAAGGAGGGCTCCTCACGCAGCCCCATGGTGCTGCTGGCGGCTGCCTGCCCAGAGGCCGGGCTCCACTTGGGGCTCTGCTTCCACCCCTGCAAGCAGCCTTGAACGCCTTGCTCTTTCTTCCCTGCTCCACTCCTGCCCTTACAGCCCCACGAACTAGAGAAAGTTTTGTTTTCCATGGTTGAGACGTGTTCCTTGGTAGCGCAATGAGCGCAAAGGGCCGTTGTGTCCCGGGGCCAGGTGTGCATGTCCTCAGCAGAGCCCTTGTGAGTTGGTGGTGTCCTGGGAGCCCCAGGTGCGCTGCTGGGCTCCTTCTCTTGTCCTGCCGCGCACCTTGCAGGCGCCATGTGCTGTGGCTGAGAGCAGCCTTGGTGCGGCACCTGCACTGGTTGCCCCTGCCACGGCTTCCTAGGGCTGCAGAGGGCAGAGCAGGCACAAATGTGCCCTCAGCAGCAGCAGGGACCTGCAGCTGCTGCACCTCTGCCCAGCACTGCGCTACAGTGCTCACTTCCTATAGCAAATGAATTCCTGACAGTCGGGTATGAACGGCAAAGCCAGGAGCAGACGGAGCAGGAGATCCCCCTCACGCAGACAAAAGCCCTCCAAAAGCAAGCAGCGCAACTCCTGCCACCGAAGTGCTGGTGCCCAGAGGAGCATCTTGCTGCTGGCCAAGCTTGCTTGCTGGTATGCCGCAAGAGGCTCCCACTGGACAGAGCAACCTCCATCCTGGTCCCCAGATCTTGGCATCTCTCATGCCAACAGGAATGTTCTTGGCATCTCTGACATCACAAGCTCAGAAACAAGAACCCTGCTTATCCAGTGTCACCTTTTTCTAAGTAAAGACCAAACTTGGTAAATATATTTTAAGTGACTGACTTTCCCAAGTATGGAAACCTGTGCTGGGCTTGCTGAAGCCAAGGCGCCCTCTCCTTTGACTCTTTTGGTGCTGGGAGTGCGATTGCAGGCTGAGTGTTTGGCTCCGGTTTTATCCGGTTTTATCTCAGCGGCTCCCCGTTTTGTCAGGAACCATGCACATATTCCCTACAGGAGCAACAAATTCCACAGCCTGGCATTGGAATTGATACACATTGCTGGAAAAAAACCATTGTTCCTTTGCAGGCCTGGCCTTGGAGGTTCCCTTCCTTTCCAGAGAGAAATTCCTGCTCTCCTGAGGATGAGCTTGTCCTCTCCTGGCACTGCTTGAGTGCAGGCATTTAGAAGGGGAGCACCTGAGTGTGGAGCAGAGCTGCGGTCCCTGCTGCCTGTGGGGAATGCTCTTTGGCTCCGTGATGTCCTACGATCCTTTTCTCCCAGTTTTCTCCCCCACAAAAAAAGCCACTGTGGAAAAACTGTGGAAAAAAGCCGCAGTTTTCTCCCATAGATGCACATTAGAGGAAGTATGGGGAAAAAGAAAGAGGGGAAAAGAAAAAGAATAAAGGAAAGGAAAGGAAAGGAAAGGAAAGGAAAGGAAAGGAAAGGAAAGGAAAGGAAAGGAAAGGAAAGGAAAGGAAAGGAAAGGAAAGGAAAGGAAAGGAAAGGAAAGGAAAGGAAAGGAAAGGAAAGGAAAGGAAAGGAAAGGAAAGGAAAGGAAAAGAAAGAAAAAAGGAAAGAAATAGAGAAAGAAAGAGAAAAAAAAAAAGGACCAGAAACAGGAAAAAAAAAGAAAAAAGAAAGGAAAAGAAATAGAAAAAGAGAAGAAAAAGAAAGAAAATAAAAAAGCAGAAGGAAAAAGAAAAGGAAAAGGG
>NW_028289012.1:0-51330 GCF_059628265.1 Tinamus guttatus | reverse complement strand
TATAGATTAGTCAATGAGGGCAGATTAATGTTATTCAAAACAATTGAGAATTTTCTGTAAATTTGCTGCACACAATACTAAAAATTTCATATAAGCACAAAAAACTTTCCATAATGTCAGTAAGAACACTGAGGAATCATAACTTACAAGTTGATTTCACAGCTACTGCAACTTCAGTCAAGCAAATTTTTAGGAGTAAGTTTTAAGTGGGAAAGAAAAGACATTAATACAGTTATTATGCCTCTCCCCCAGAAATACCTTGCCAAGTTCTTACTCTAGCATATTTATTAATGCCATTTAAGGATGAATATTTGCCAGTACAGCTCTTAGTTTAATCTACATTTTATGGCATTTGTTATCCAAAATATGCAGGAGATATTTCTATTTATATGCTCAGCAGCTTGTTTTACGACTTTTAGAAAGCCAGATCTTACTACTATGCTTTTTCCTTGGATGTAAATGCTTGTAAAAAGCAAAAGCTCTCTGTGTAGTTTTCTGCTATGTGGCTTTTTAAATAACTTTTCATTTTTAAAGGTGCCTGTTTAACAGGAGAGGCAGGTAAAGTCTATTTTCATCACTAGTATTCTAAAATAAATTGAAAGATTAAAAATGTTCATATTTCACAGTGTTCTTTTCTCCCTACCCTAAAAAAGAACCCAGAACCCTTCCCTTCACCCAAATTCCTAGCACAAGCTAAAAGAAGAAAGTTTAATTTGAAAGATTAATGGAAGTTCTCTCTCTTTATAAGACAGTTAAAGGGAAAACATTTAGAGGTATATCATGTAGGAAGTTGTATCAAATTAGTACACATCCCCTATAAAATCAAAAGTTATTATTTAACCTAAGGATATCCTATATTTTCTTGATGGTTACCCAGCTCCAGAATGAAACTTCAGGTTAGATAAAAATATTTACTAGAATCTTTGCAATAGCTACTGCCTTTAATTTATGATACTGGATTCACCAAATAAACAGATAATCTTCCAGCACAGAATAAGAAAAAATCGAATTGAAAGAGACCTCAGGGTCATTTCATAGCAGCATAGAACCACAGAATCATTATCACAGAATCACAGAATGGGTGAGGTTGGAAGGGACGTCTAGAGATATCTCACCCAACCCCTCTGCTCAAGCAGGGACACATAGAACACATGGAACAGGGTCACATCCAGGCGGGTTTGGAAGATCTCCAGAGAAGAAGACTCCATAGCCTCTCTGGGCAGCCAGTTCCAGGACTCTGTCACCCTCACAGGAAAGAAATTCTTCCTCATATAGAGATGAAACTTTCTGTGTTTCAGTTTGTACCCATTATCCTGTCATTGGCCACCACTGAGAAGAGTTGGCCCCATCATCCTCCCTACATACTCCCCTCAGATATTTGTACACGTTGATAAGATCTCCTCTCAGTCTTCTCTTCCCCAGGCTAAACAGGTCTACCTCACTTAATCCTTCCTCATAAGATAGATGCTCCAGTCCCTTAATCATCTTTGTTGCTCTATGCTGGACCCTCTCTAGAAGTTCCCTGTCCCTCTGTGCTGGGGAGCCCATATGTGGCTTCACCAGGCCTGAGCAGAAGGGCAGGATCCCCTCCCTCCACCTGCTGGCAAGGTTCCTCCTCATGCAGGCCAGGATCCCACTGACCTTCATGGCCACAAGGGCACACTGCTGCCTTATCATTAACCTGTTGTCTATCACGACTCCCAAATCCCTATCCATGGAGCTACTTTCCAGCAGGCCAACTCCTAATCTGTCCTGGTGCCTGGGGTTATTCCTCCTCAGGTGCAGGACCCTGCACTTGTCCTTGTTGAACCTCACGAGGTTCCTCTCTGCCCAACTCTCCAACCTGTCCAGGTCTCTCTGAATGGCAGCGCAGCCCTCGGGAGCGTCTGCCACTCCACTCAGTTTGGTGTCATCTGCAAACTTCCTCAGGGTGTCCTCTGTGCCCTCATCCAAGCGAACAAATTGAACAGCACTGGGTCCAGTACTGACCCCGGGAGACACCACTTGCTCCAGGCATCATTTATCATAACCCTCTGAGCTGTACCATCCAGCCAGTTCTCAATCCATCCCACTGTCCACTCATCTAACCCACACTTCCTGATCTTATTATGGTTGGAAAAGACTTTCAAGATCATCAAGTCTAACTGTAAGCCCTTCAACACTATGCCTGCTAAACCATATCCCTAAGTGCCTCATCTACATGTTTTCTGAACACTGCCATGGACCATTACTCCACCACTTTGCTGGGCAGCCTGTTCCAAGACTTGACTACTCTTTCTGTGTAGATTTTTTTCCCTAATATCTAACCTGAACCTCCCTTGGCACAACTTGAGGCCCTTTGCTCTTGTCCTATTTTTTTAGTTATTCTGCAGCAAAGATCGACCCCTGCCTCACTACAACCTCCTGTAGAAACACTACAACCTTCCCCTGAGCCTCCTCATCTCCAGACTAAATAACACCAGCTCCCTCAGCTGCTTCTTATGAGGTCTCTATTCCAGCCCCTTCAGCAGCTTCATTGAACTTCTTTGTACACCAAAGTGCAGCACCCCAATGTCTTTCTTGTAGTGAGGGGCCCAAAGCTGAACACAGTATTCGAAGTGCTGCCTCACCAGTGCTCAGTACAGCAGGATGATCACTTCCCTGGTCCTGCTGGATACATCACTCCTGACAGGAGTCAGGAGGCCACTGGCCTTGTTGGCCACCTGGGTACATGGCTGGCTCCTGTTCGAGCTGTTGACCAGCACCCCCTGATCCTTTCCTGCTGCACAGCTCTCCAGCTGCTCTGCCCCAAGCCTGGTCCAGTTCTCCCCTGAAAGCATGATTCAGCCAGCTATGCAGGTACATGAGCCTTCAAATATTATCCTGCACTCTAAAAGAGGGAGAACTATGAGAGAATTGCAAAGGAGTAAAATTACACCAAAAACAAACAAACAAACAAACAAAAATCAAGGAAAACAGCTTCATGTATAACTTGGGAGAAGAGGGAAGAAAGAAATAGCCATCTACAATCAGAAGTGAATTACAATTGCACAGCTAAGGGCAGTATAAGAATCTATCCAAGATAAAGCTGCCATGCCATTGCAAGAATCTGCTCCCAATAAATTGCCATGGACTTTGTTCACAGAGAAGAGTCCCTGGAAGAAACTTTTCAACAGCAAGAAAGGTGTTCTTAGATGGTCTTGCACCTTCTTGAGTTTCCTTGGCAGAAGCAAGTTATGTAGTTTGTACTACCCCATTTCTCATGTCCTACTGCATTACGCTCGCACTATATACAGCAGGCATACAGGAGCTAGCTTTGCCTTGGCTCTGAACACAATAAACAAAGACCCATAAATGGAGTGGACTGACTGAGTCCAAGCCACTAGGTGTGCAGAGGAGGCTCAGGATTATGCTAACACATCCACCAGGCTCTTTTCAGCTTGGAAGAGGAACAGAGTGAGCTCATGTCGGTATGCAGTATACAGTGAAAACATACCCATTACTCCCCAGAGGCCAAAAGTCTGGGCTTCACCACTTTGTGACTGGCAGGTACAGCAGATTTTCATGTTCCAAATAAACTGGAATCTTTAAACTTGACAAGTTCATTCATCATAGGACACTGAGTATAGAAATTTAAATTCCAAATTTTGAGTTTTTTTTTGGTCTTGGATTCACAAGAGGTTGCAGGTCACTCTTATTTTACAAGACCTCATAATAAATACTCTTAATACTTACCGAGGATAGCAATTCATTTTTGCAAGAAGTCATCAAGATCTTCTCATGACAAGTTTCCAATTTAGAGAATTTAAGTTAATCTGCATTACTGTAGCTCAGAAATTAGTCAATTTTTATACAACAGAGGTTATCTCCACACACATATATATTTATATTCACAGACATACACAAATATATCTATGGAACCAAGTGATAACTGAAACATTAGATACCTCTAACTGCTGCAACTATCCTCTGACCATTAATTTGTTCTCCAGGACCTTTTATAACTTTCCTATCCCGTGAGAAGATCCAAACAGTGGCTATGTAGCAATAATGCTGAAGAAATGTTTTCTCCTTCTCTCAAAAAAATGTGAAAAATTTATCAATATGTTACTCTCTGTGTGAGGCCCAAGTCAAGAAGCATTCCAATCTATAACCAAATGAGTACTTTTTATTATAAGATGCTTCAAGTCTGAAAGTCTGTCAAACTGCAGCCTTGTAGGAAAGAATTTCTCACTGGGATACAGTGCTTGACTTATTTCAAGCCTCCAACTTCTAAGCAGCTTTCCTGCTTCCAGACTATTTAAACCTATAGTTTAAACATCTACCATAAGTATTATTTATATATTAAATTCCTCTAATAAAATGGGCTAGATTTAGTCTGATACAGCTTACACAAAAGTCAAATTTAGACATTGTTTAGACATCAGTCTGTGTCCAGCACAAATGGACAGTTTAAGTCCTAGCATTTATAGGAAAGCAGAAAGGACTGGCATTCACTCCACCTTGCTATCAGGCAAACTGGGTTAAGAATGGCAGACCTTAAAGCTATAACTTCAGAATTCAGTGCAAAAGGAAACAGTGCTCATAAAACAAATATTCCTGAGACTCTTTCTATCTCGTTACCTTTGGGTTTGTAGCAAGGAGTGGGTATGATGCATTCCTCTTTTATATGTGGCTTTGTTTTAGGGCTACAGCCTCCTGTATGCATCCCTCTGTGATCAATGCAAAGAACCACACGGTATCTGAGCCCCTGTCCACACGTCACTGTGCACTGAAAGAAAACAGAAGGAATGAAGGAATGAGCATGGTGTGTCACATGTGGAAAATAAAATGGGTATATTCAACAGAAGGATGTGTAAACTGTGGGACAAAATGTTAAGCAGTAGCACCCTATCTTCATGTTAGATTGCTCATAATACCGGGTAGCTTTAGGTAAGGTATAAAATTGACACATATTTTTCCCTTTTTGCTCAGCAGGTATGTTTGGTTTGGAAATCTGTTGCTCTGTTTCTCTTGCAGTGTCACTCTCAGCATTGGCTGGTTGGCTGGTGGCCATCTGTCTCATATTGGATATGCTCAAAAACACCCTGTCATTTTCATCTAGAGCCACTCTGCTCTGCTTGGACAAAGTAGTGGGGCTTATGGGTCAGCAAGGGTGACATTCAGCTATTTTGGAATAGAGCACAAAACAAAATGGGAAACTATTTGGAATTTCTTCCTCAAAACACTTTCTTAAGATTTTTTTTTCCCTCACATTTATTTTTGGTAAGGTACATCTCATTTTCCTCCTAAACAGAAAGTTTCAGAAGCATCTGGATGGAAGGGAATCAACAGTACCAACACATAGGGAGGACTAGGATACCACTGATATTACTTTGCTCTTAGGGAGTAGCTTTCATCTGGTAATCAGTAAACACTTTGCAAACAGCAAGAACACCTCAGCTAAGGGTGACCTATCTTAGATTTGTTTATTTATTTATTTATTAAAAATTTTACTTGTTGAAAAACTGAGTCTACAAGAAACTTGTGTCAGGAGCAAGTCTTTATGAACAAAAGGTCCATCACAGGACTTTCATTCCAGATGTCTACTTTCTTAAAAAAGTAAAACAGAGTCAGGAACAGACAAGCTAGAGGGACAAATGCATCAAAAAGGAGATTCAGTTCTGGCTGTACACATTTCTGGCCATTTCTTAGCAATTCATGATACTTAATTTATGGCTGGAGAGCTGTAGTAAAGATATACCATTACATGCCCATGAAAAGCTTATTCCTTTTGTTTTGTGCATTTCATTTGTGTTCACAGTTTATTTTTTCTAGAGGACCACTAATTAACATGACAGATCTGATTTATTTTTCCATCATTCTCTTTAATCTTTAAATCCTTTTCTTATTAATTCTGAATATTTACTTTGTACCAAGACAAACAGAATCATTTAAAACAGAGATCATAAAAACGAGAAAGGAAAACAGCTACAAAGAATATTCCTATATTGGCAGGCTCACTAAACTATTGGCATTACTCTTTGAATCCAAGATGTACTCTTAATGCATCAAATACAAGACCAGCAAAGCCAAACTAGTTACCGGAGACCATTCCTGAGCAAGCCACTTTGGGCAGTCAAATATATTGCAAGGCTGGACAACAGGCATCTTTGGAGTGTACATGCACTTCCACTCTTCCACAGGGCTGATATGCCCTTGAATGTCTTCCTCCACACAGGAGACACTGCGGCTTTGAATACCCCCTCCACAGGAGGACGAACAGGCAGTCCAGGGCGTACTTTCCCACCTGAGAACAGAGCAAAACAAAGCAGAGGCTTCAGAGAAAAAGGAACTCCTCCTTGCCCTCCTTCCCCAGTTGTATAGCCTCTTATCTACAGGGTTTTTTTTTATAATTAATCTGAGTAGAAGTTATTTAGGTGTTTTTATAAATAGTTGTAACAACAAAGATTTTGGCTCTTGTCTTTTAAGTTACAGATTAGTAACATGAAATCTCCTCTAGTCTACAAATCCAGTGACTGCCACAGAAATTATAATTACTTTTAACTTGATTCCTTCTAATTAACTGATGTGATTATCATGTCTTCACATGGCTTCCCACATTCTGAGACATCTTTGTCCTAAACTGCTAGAACCTCAACGAACTCTGAAGCCAATGTCCCTTTTGCTAAAATGAAGTGGAAAACAATAATTCTTCCTTTGGATGACACAACTGAATAATAAAAAAGGAAAAAGGGAGGAAATTCTCAAAAGAGAGAAGGTGAGGCTATGACTGATACAATAAATGACCTCTGATGTAGAAACCATGCAGGTGTTTGATTACAGTGAGAGGAATTCAGAAAGAATGTTAGAAACTATAATGAAAAAAACAACTGAATGATGTATTTGTTCTGACAAGTCACGAATACTTATGTGAATGTACTGTATTGCATGAGAATTACATATACAATTGTGTATACATCCTTTTACGCATGTACACACGCATGCGCAAAAAATACAGAATGGCATTTCCTTTTTTTAGGGGTTGTTGTTAGAGAAAGGTATGGGATCACTGTCATGAGCCAATGTGGATAACCTTGTATCGATTTACACATGTCTTAAAGTATAAACATATGTATCAGCTACTTGAAAACACTTAAAAAATCTTTAAGGGGAAAAAAGACAACTTTTTTACAACTTTTTTTGTCTAAAATGGTGATTAACAAATTTATATTTTTTAATTTAAAAAAGAATCTATTTCATGTAAATCCCCTTACCTCTTTCCTCATTCAGGCAAGAGGGAAAAAAAAAGCCAAAGGTGAAGATTTTCTCTCCCAGTCACAGCAAAACAATTATTTAAAAAAAAATTCCAACAGATTTCAAAAAATATTAAGCAATATGAATAATGTTTATCATTCGCTTTGATTTTTCTTCCCATACATGAATCTTATTTTGACCAGTTCCAGTACATTTGAGGTATTACGTATTATTGGCTAATAGTCGAGAGTGTTGTTAAACTCAGTGTGTGAAAGGACTTGTAAACATCTGTTTACAAATAAACCCACTGATTAATTGTATCACAAAGATGAATTGAAAATATTTTCACACCACACCATATATTCACCATTGTGTGCTCTGCATAAGCCGCAGATATTGCAAATGGGTCCTTCTAACAATATCTATGTTCAAATATGTTTCCTGTGACACCTGTGAATAAATTTCTAAGCATATAGCTGAGGTTTCTAATTATGACTAATCTAAATGTAGATACTTCATATTGGAACCTATTAACAGCACAAACTGCTGAAACCAGCCTCAGCTAGCTTTTCCCATGCATAAAAGTATAGTGTCTGCCATTCTCCATTTGTCTTTGGGACAAATTTCTAGACACCTAGTGCTAGCTCAGCAGTATAAAGCATCTTAAATCTAGGCAAGGAGTTTGGTGCTCAGTTTTTATGTTGGTGTAAGACAAGAAAGTTAAAATTTCTCTGCCACGCTGCTGCTTAAATCAGAAGTTATAGCTCCTTGTGATGTAAAAAGGACGATGTGTTGTCTGAGAATATGTGAAAGGAACTGCTAGAATTAGGATCTGGCAGAGACCACTGAAGCAAGCACTGTATCCACTCATCCCTACTTCTACCTCTTCAGGATGAGTTTCATCTTCTGTCCTTGTTGTTAGGAGCCAGTCTCACCAAACAGGTAGCACAGCCAGAGTATGTTTGGCTTGCTTTTGTTTTGCTTAATTTTTTTTCTTAAATTTTGCAAATTCAGAGGAAATGCATTTTATTCCCCTGACTTGGTCTTGTATTGTGCCAGCCTCATGGTCTGCTCTGTTTCTGCTGTCTCCATCACTGAGTTTTGGAGGATATATGCCTCTCTGGGGCAAAAAGGGAATACCTGAGCTACATTTGAGGGTTCACCGGAGAACATGTGGCAGTTGAAAAGGAGGAATAACAGCAACAGCAGCTGGGAAATCACAGAAAGAAACGGAGGGGACAGAGATTCCAGCCAGCAGTTGCTCCCTGAATTTCTAATAAGAGCCTTTAAGAGAGAACGATGTGACCAGGAGATTGGACGTAAAGGGACAGTTACAGGGTGAGACCATAACCCAGAATAGCTGCAGAACCAGTTTCAGGTCTTTGATCATTTCCAAGGAATGATTTTTTTTTTTTTTTGCTTTCAGGGTTGCTGAAAGTCAAATATCCCAGGGCATTTTCCGTTTTCTTCAGCTGTGAAAAAAACTCTGTCCTCTGGCCAGCTCAAAATGCTTTTAGCTTAAATACATCCTTGAACTGCCAAGTGCTGCTGATTCATGCTCTAATCTACAGTTGTTCTGGAGAAACTCTGCTCCTGGATGACTTGGATGAAGGTACCCTCAGTAAGTTCACAGGTGAAACAAAACTGGGAAGCATGGCTGATACACCAGAGGGCTGTACTGCCATTAAGAGGGAGATGGGAAGAGAGGAACCTCATGAGGTTCAACAAGGTCAAGTGCAGGGTCTTGCACCTGGGGAGGAATAACCCCAGGCACCAGGATAGATTAGAGATTGACCTGCTGGAAAGCAGCCCTGCAGAGAAGGACCTGGTGTGTCTTGATGTACAACAGAGTGACCATGAGGCACCAATTGGTCCGTGTGTCCAAAAAGGCCAATGCTGTCCTGGAGTGCATTAGGCAGAGTGTTGGCAACAGGTGGAGGGAGGTGATCCTGCTCGTCTCTGCTCAGGCCTGCTGAGGCCACATCTGGAGTGCTGCGTGCAGTGCTGGGCTCCCCAGCACAAGCGGGATGTGGAGCTACTGGAGAGTATAGGGCTATGCAAATGATCAGGGGACTGGATCTGTCCTATGAGGAAGAAGCAAGAGACCTGCGACTCTGCAGCCTGGAGAAGATTAAGCAAGGGTATTTTATTAATGTGTATAAATATCTGAAGGGAGACTGTAAAGAGGATGGGGAAAGACTTTTTTCAGCACTGCCCAGGAACAGAAGGAGAGGAAACAGGCACAAACTGAAGTCCAGAAAGGCTTGTCTACGTTTGAGGAAAAAATTATTCACTGTAGAGGTGACAGAGCCCTGGAACACACTGTGGAAAACTACAGAGGCTGTGGAGTCTCCTTATGCAGAGATCCTTAAAATCTGCCTGGATGTGACCCTGTGCAACAAGCTCTAGCTGTCCCTGCTTGAGCAAGGGGGTTGGACTAGATGATCTGCTGAGGTCTCTTCCAACCTCAACGATTCTGTGATTTTGTGATTCTCTCATTCTCTCTCTTTTTCTCTTTTGTAAATATACGTGACCTTTTCGTACAATTAAAATAAAATCTGGTTAAATCAATGATGGAGTCTTAAACTCCATATTAATATCCTACTTCTATATTCCTTATAAGATGAGCTTTAATTCCTAGCTTCTATATTCCTTATAAGATGAGCTTTAGAAGGATGAGGTTAGAAGATATGTTTCTTTCTAAGAAAGACCTGAGGAAAAAAAAGGTTTTTCAGAAAAAAAAAAAAGGAATAAGAGGCAGTGATACATTTTAAGAGCATATTTCATGAGTATTTAATGAGATAACAACTCTGTGTTCCTAAGAATTTATATAGGAAGGAAAGAAGTATTGCACAGAAAATATAAACTGAACACTACTGGAGGGTAACCATGTCTACTTGACATATATATCACAATGACATAAAACACAGGAGGTTCCAGCATGAACAGGAGCCATTATGTGTGGCAAGTAGGTGCCTCTCTTTCTTGTCTTCTCAATCACAGTTTGGGATGACTCTGTAGAGCCTGCATCAAATTTGAATGCACTGTGTTTGTGTACTCAAACACGAGAACTCACTGCACTGGGCCTCACCATTGTTTAGGAGAGATCATTTCCTCAGCAGGGTGAGACATTAGCTGGAAGTTGCTTTCAGTAATAGGAGACTCAGTAGCACAACAAATTAATGGAGAAGGAAACGAAGCACCATGCATGCTCAGACAGTTTTTCAAAACCAAACGGTTTTTATTTTTCATCTACTTTTGATCATCCATTCTATTCACAGGTGTTTGAGAAACTACTCTTATAACTATTTTGAGAATCTCAAGTGGATCCTCTCACATTAAATACATTAATGATGAGATAATGAGTCATATACATCAAGTCTTGATTCTAATCCTGCTCCTGATCTCTGAATTCTTAAAGCAGCCAAAGGAGTAGGGCACCCAGCGAAGGTGTTAACACATATTTTCAGGATAAGGCCTCAACATTAACACTTTCTAAAACTAAAAACTGCCAATTTATAAGCACATCATCTCTACGCAAGAGACATTAAGGCACAAAGTGGGAGGCCAGTGTCTAGAATACTACACCCAAAGACACAGTGTGAAATAAGAAGAGAAACACCATCAGACAGACAGAAATACTCAATACAAACCTCAGGCTATGGTCCAACTCAGAGATGAGAGAAGGGAGGGAGACGGAAAAGCAACAGAAGGGAGAAAAAAGGTAGAGAAAGAGAAAGGGAATATGCGCGCAGTGAAGCTGCATTACTGCCCCCGCTAAGGTATAATTTCAGCTCTGTATCAGCAGAATTTATAGCATCACATTAGCATTTGAGCGTCTCAGAGTTAATCTGCAAGACAGTTCAGTGCAAGAGGAAAGAAGCATGTGTTATCCTCATTTTAGAACAAAGCCACAATGTGGAGATATGAGAAAAAGCAATAAATGTGTTTGTTAATCCTAGCATCTGGTTGATTGTTTTACGTACCGAGGAAGGGGATGGTAGAGGTCATAGGGCATGATCTGCTTGTATCCATCACTGTTAGGAACAATAATGCCAACCCTCTGAGTAGAAGGTACACATAATAAAATGAACACTAGATGATTACATTATACAACTTTTTTTTTTTTTACACAGTATCACAAAGTAAATCCCAAATCAAGAATATTTTACCTAAATTGCTAATACATTTAAAGCCAAACATACGCTCCTATCTTGCTGTTTGCAAGTAATTCCAAGGATAAACTACCAGTTAATATTTTATTCTCATGAAGATACTACTGTCTGACTAAGCGTTGTTACACATTTTTTCAACTGAAGTACCCAAATATTATTTTTTATACATTTTTATGTTTATATTTAATATTACACAAATTGACAAAATGATTTTCTTCCTCAAAAATAAGTTTTCCTATACACAGTATTTTCTCTTTAAGATTCCCTGAAGACAATAAGAGAACTTCTGTCAGCTATAGAGAGCTCAAGATAAAACTCTCTTAAAACTAAAATATGGTTGTTTCTGCCCTTCAGATACAATGTCTGCTTCTACAGGAGCTGGGGTTAGAAACTGAGGGCATCCCAAGTGCAAGACTTCAAAGATGCAATTCATGCCTCACTGTCTTAAAGTCGTCAAATTTTATTCATCTTTAGATCTTGCCTCTTTATTTGAGCTGTTCTGAAAAAGAAACTGGATTGAAGATTTCTTTTTGACATTGTGGTGACTGACTAGCTTGGTTTGATAGGATATTATTATTATAATATCTATAGAATGTAATGTCTAAATATTTTAATAGGCAATAGTGAAGAGTTTTTTTTTTAATGAGAATTATGCCAGTTATGTATGAGACAGCTCTAACAACATATTGACAAATATGTAGTTTCACCCAAATGCTAGTCTGGGATTTCACACACTGCGTGAGGGGTAGTTTTGGTGGATTCTGACCCAGAGCAACTCTCTACCCACCTCCTCTCCCAGCTATCGGGCTGGTTAATTAGTGTCAAATGGATGATCCCAGAGCACCTTATATATAAAAGCTTCATCAGCACCACTGTGTGCTATAGGACTTCAAGGGGAGCATTTTGGGACAGTGCCATGAAAGGGTTAACGCCAATCACACTAAAATGAAAAGCTCTCTCTCAGCTCAAGTAATAAACAATGGAAACTGATTGAAAAGGATGGAGTTGGGTGTTGAAAGCCTTGTGCAAAGGAGAGGTGCAAGGTGTCCTGCTGAGGGTTTCTGTAAGGAGAAGAAAGCCAGGAAGGAGAAAGGGAGAAAGTATTCTCCATCCTCAACACAGGTCACTGAAGTGTGCTCTAAACATTCAAAGGAGTCTTGTCAAGCCTAGCCTAAAGAGCTCTATTCTCCTTTCAGTTGGTAGGATTTTTATGTGCATAATTCTTCTATGATAGAAGAATAGATCCCATTGTGCTTCCCAGTGAAGAGTCAGTGCTAGGTCAGCGTGCAGGAATTTTCTAGCTAATGCATTAGAAGATGCTGAGTGCACGAGAGTGTGCGTGACGGGGACAGGGCTGCTCCATGTCAGGTTAGCAGCCTCTACAGTCACAGGAGTGTGGGCATGGCTGTGTGTATCTGCAAGTACACAGAGCTGCCTGTTTCCACAAAATCTGAAAATCCCTAAAAGGCAGCTCTGTATGATCAGTAAGCAAGACTGACAAATGGCTGCAGAAGTTTGAAAAACTCTGCAGCAATGTTTTAGGAACTCAGGAGGGGACCTTTTGTGATTTTTTTTACTTTTGGGAATATATGCACCTTTCCTGAGCACTGATGCTGAAGTTCTAATCTGAAGCTGGTTGCACTTTCCATCTTATCAGCTTGCTGAGGAATTGGTGGGGAAAAAAAAGATGAATACACTTAGGCCAGAAAGAAAATAATTACACTACCTAAACTTATAACATCTAAGAAAGGAAAAGATTTCAAAGCCTGTTTTTCCCTCAAAGTGAGAAAAAGTTATTTTCTAATAAACATAGTCTGTATGCATAATCAAGGTCTTCTGCTGCTACATGCATTAGAATTCAGAAAATTCAAGGCCATTCCAATAGAAATAACTGACTCATATCCAAACATTGTTTGGAAATTAAATAACATCTGCAAAGCACTAAAAAGGGACCAAATTAATATTGTCATTGGAAAGCTTTGACTCTCACAGAATTTTGCATCCACAAACTACAAACAATATAAAGTTCCATGGAATACTGATATCATCATTGTACGTTTGCGAAAGTCTGCCAAACACTGATTCTGTCACGGTAAGATAATGGTCTCCAGAAGGGTAAGTTCTAGTCTTATAGGTCCTATGGGTCCTATAGAGAAAAAAGACCCCCAACCTCAGCATGATGCTTTAAAATGAAAGTATTTACTTTAGTCAATATTTGACAAGCTTTTTTTTTTTTTCTTAATTTTGCATTGATGACTACCAATTAAAATTTCAAAAATCAACTTGAATAAGTAACAGATGATCATTATACCATTAGCAGCAGCTACTATTTAGTCTAGTATTTTCCACACATACACCCAAAAATAAACCTAAGTGAATCATGTAAAAAAAACTTTGAGATTGTTTTGATGAATCTTGTACTTTCTAAATGATCAGAAAAACTTAAATTCCATGCCCCTATCAATCCATCATAATTTTACAAAAAGATGGAAGAGATCTAGACTTCAGCTTCGTTCACTGTGTATTGCTCAGACAATGCAAAGAGGGTGATGTAGGATGATGAGCACATCATAGGTGTAAAATGGAAAGAGCAAACAGCTATTCCTGCAGTACTCTGAAATTCCTGGCTGTTGTGGGAGTTGCAAACAATATTTATTCACTCAATAGACAGCACAAACCTGCTTTTGCAGGAGCAAGGGGCACAAAGCAGGTTTTGGAGAGTTTTTTTGTCTCTTGTTTCTGACATCTCATGTCTCTCAGATCAACAAGGTGTTTATACACCCTGCAAACGTTATACCCCTGTTTTCTTCCTGAATGCTGGCAGTTTCAGCACAATTGCTCTTCCAAGGTGGAATGGAAAGTGTGGATGCCAGAGGTAGGTGTCCTATCTCTTCACATGCTCTGGTTCCCCTGGGACTTATGCCCGCAAGCTTCGTTTCTTGTAAATTTTGCTGTTGTCTTTCCTTTTAGCTTATTTACCTCCATAAACTACCCTCTTAGGGCAACTGATCATCATCTCGGACAGTTTTCTCCCTTAGCTACCTGATGTCTCTCAGATAATGTACCAGCTCTTCTCAGCTCTTGGTATTTGTGGCTTGACTCCAGAGAAACCCAAGGACAAGCAGCCTCAAAGCTGCTTCCCTCCATGCCGGGACTGTTGCTCTCTGTAGTCCTGGTGCTGCCCCAGCTCCCATGGGCTACCCTCCGGCTCATACCATTCACTTTAGTGGGTGTTTTGTTTCTTTTGGGGGATTCTGTCTGCTGTGCTGTGGGCTGCATGCCTGCATGTGCTCCAGAACCCTGGAACTGTTGCATCTGTTTTCTGATGGGCACTTGTACAGCAAAAACTGAAAACTGGGTGACTTGAGAAAAAACAATCTGCTGGGCAGTGACTATGTCTTCTAAGCAATAATGTGAAGCACATCTAATATACTAATTGGAATTGATAAATACATTAATAATAAAAAGTTGAAGCAGCTTAAGAAGTTGGCTGTGGACAGTTAGTTCATTAACTAACTGAAGGAAAATGCTTGGTAGACTGCATGTAAGACATACATGTACCCATGATCCAGAGTTCTCCAGAGAAGCATAGTTATCACTGAAGGGGGGACAGGCTTATGAAGCAGTCCCAATTTATCATTGCAAATCTTGTCACAAAGGCAATATGTGACACTACACCCTCATCTCATGGTGCTTTATAAACACACTGCTGTGACAGTCACCTTTTACTGCAAGAATACGTTCTGCCCTGAAAAACGGACACCAACACCTTTAAAAAGGCAGCCTCTATTAACGTTATTCATGTGTTACTTTTAAAATCACTGTTTCTATGGAAAATCACTGTTTCTAGATTATATCTATAGTAACAATATACTTTCAGGCAAGGTTGTTGGCTCTTGCATATAGTGGCACCGTCATTCTAAACCATGCTAGCAGCATCAATTCCATTTGTGGTTTCTGGATCACCATACTTAATCCTGAAATAGATATAGTCGTAAGGCACATGCCTTGCACTCTGCCAGCATGGAACCTGACCTGAAGAGCTTTGTATACTCTGTCTTCAGTGCTTTTATATACCCAAAGAGCTTTACACATCAGAGAAAGCCAATGTGTCTTATCTAAAAAGTTTCAAAATGGGCAGTCACTGAGTACTTTAAAAACATACTTAAAAAATGCAAAAGACTGAGAAAGCTGTATTTCTGTGTCAGCCTCCAGAAAGACTCCATAATTTAAACAGCTTCAGTAATGCATCATCTTTAATATAAATGACACTGACTTTTTTGTGGTGCATTGACTTCAAATTGTAAGAAATGTATGGTCTGCTTATCATTACTGTGAACTGTTAAAGACTAATCTCAAAAGTGAGAAAGGGATTTTTTTTAAGAAAATATATCTGATAGTGGATGAGTGAGCTAGATGGACTCTTCCTCTAAAAGATTTGAAATATAAATAAATAAAATGGAATGCACAGAAGTTTCCAATTTTCATTCAGTTTAACATTTTATGGTTTTTTGGATAGCTAGTGATTGATACAGAAACTGAAATCTGTTATTATTTTCTAGTACTACATGATTAGCTGAATATACACTGCAAATCTGAACAGTGAAGTATCTTTGTAACTCACTATCTGACTACTTGCTAGAATTTTGGTTTCTTCTAGGATTTAATTAAAATAGACTGCCATCACCTTTCCTATAATTTTGTCTTGGATAGACAGATATCTCTATTTGATGCTCACTGAAATACAAAATCTACTTCTCTGCTTACAGACTGTTATCTGAAGTACCTCAGCAGTCTTTCTTTTTGTCTTTATGTCTTTCTTTAACATAAATAAAGCTTGAATTTATTCAACTAGTGTATTTTGACCTAACCTTCCTGCCTCTTCTGACAAAGTTATTTGTTAACTTAATTTGAATACCTTTTGCCTTACACAAAAGATTTAGTTCTTGCCTATTTGTTTTGAGAATAAAATTGCCTCCTAAAGCATTAGCAGTATTCGCAAGTGACCTTTATCCTACTCTTGAACTCTGACGACCTGCGTTACAACAACCAGAATAATGTCACCGCTCTCAGTGACTTCTCTGCTTACTTTTCCAATATCTGTAGACATAGACACTGTCATTCCTATGCAAATATATGATTACTTCCAATTCATCTTTCCTGAAAAATGCCCCGATGATTCCTTTCCTGCTGCTCTGAAACCTTTTTGACCTTGTAAGCCTTTTTTACCCCTTTCTAATGCACAATGAATAATTTTAGCTCATTCCTCCAACAGCCTTGGTACTTTCTCAGACACTTCAGAATTGTTCAAATACTTTTCTCCATTAATTTACAAGCGGAACAACTTATGTTAATTGGCTCTTTCAGTTTCAGGTGACACACTCTTCACTAATATCAGTCTAACTTTTCTATCACGCACAGCTTCAGCCAAGATTGTGTAAAAGCCTTTTTTCACTTCTGTTTTAACAGGAAGGAGAAAAAGGCTCCATTCTCTGTGTTCCACACTGAATTGCTGTTTGTTGTTAATGGTTCTTTCTGTCTCACTCACGCTGATGAGACTGCCTGTGGAAACGGAGACCAGCTCCCGGCTACCAGAGGCAACCGGAGTTCAGAGAACACTACAAGGCAGAAAACCTCCCTCAACACCCTACAACAAATTAAGAAACAAGTAAAAATGACCCAAGCCACAAAAATGACCATTTGCCCGAGGCAGAGATGAGGAAAGGACAGTAGCATGACCAGTGTCTCACATCCATTCAAAAAGCTGGTCTGTTGTCAAAAGCCCACTATCTGCAGTAACTATGGGATATTTTATATGAAAGAATATTCAAGGCAAAGTTTAAATCTATCATATGTAGCACTGGAGGGAAATAACAATAAATGAGTTGCTGTATTTCAAAACCACAGCATCTCTGCATATTTATGGTTACTACCGTGTAAATAAGAACCTTTTAAGAAATTTACCAGCACTCTAATTCTATTAATCTTTCAAGAAAGAATGTGGTGAAAACAGAAACATGGCTTTACTGTGATTCTTGTCTAACAATTTTTATCAACTTTAACACCTTTAGAGAAGTTGATAACAAGCAACTATGCATTGGGCAGTTTCACATATCAGCTGTCAATCTGTAACCAAGTGGGAAGACCTTTCTTATTAATTAAGAAGATTTTCTATGTTGCCTTTTAAACATACAGACTTATTAATTACTATTTTTCTGTTCTCTTTAATATTTGAAATGTACAAAAGGTTCATCATCTGCACTGTGGCCCAGAAAACGGTATAGATATCCATATCAGTAAGTGCATAGAGCCCTAAGATCACACAGAACTTGTTCTATAAAGAGAATTCTCAGTCCTCGGGTTACTCAGAATAGCCATGCCATTTTAGCTGTCTTCAAGTTGTGCTGCATTGTAATGCATTCCTGATGTTAGATTGGCTAAAAATAAATGACAAGGAAAGGACCCCTCTATCTGATGTTAAATTTTGTTTTGCTCATGTTTTCCTCTACAACCAACCAGTAGGGATAGTAAATCAGAACTCTAAGGGAACATTTTTGATGAGGAACAAGAAGAGATCGTAATTTTGCTGGAGGACTCTATAAACCATGCATGTCTGCAAATTCTTTCAGATATCTGGGTGTGGAAAACCTTGCCTGAATTAGGTATTTTTCAAAAAACTTTCCATAGGAACTAACGTAATTTCTGCCACCTGACATACAGAAAAAGCTCTAGGCAAATCCCAGGATTTTTTTGCCAGTGCAGATTAAACTGGCAAAATGTTATAGATTTGCTAGTATGAAATTTTTGAGACAGTTTATACATGGCTTTGTATAAACTTTGCTGTAGATACCTTTAGAAGTCTTTACACAGCATTGAAGTTTCTTTTTTTGACTCATGGGATACCACAGTAACACGCTACAGCGAAAGGCATGGCACATAAAAACAGATGATACTCGTAAGATGTACAAAGGAGTACAGCTGGAAATGCCAACTAAGAACTCCAGATGACAACTAGTTGCAGCACTGATTTTTTTTAGCGACTATCTGGGAACAAGGGGTGAAGACAAAGCCTTTTATGTGTTTTCAAAAATTGATTTTTGGAGGGATGACTTTTAATTATGAAAATATGAAAGTAGGAACACTATGTTCAGTTTATATCACCTCAGAAATGTCTGATGTGCTTAGCAAACCCAGTTAAGTCAAGTCTAAACAGACTTACTTTCTTGCAGCATAAAAAATGTCATTCACCTTTCATTAGAAGGTATTAGGCAGCATGGTACTGATGACAGCTAAAAACCCTTCTGCTAACCTTCCACCTTGTGAAATTTTGTATAGTTGAAAGATTAATAATTAGCTTAGAAGTTGATACCTGAATGTTGCATTTTGCCAGATAGATTTGGACCAGGCAGTGGGCTTGTAAACTTTCACACATCACTTCTTGTCTGGATGTGTGAGAAACTGCATCTGTGAAAATTTGAATCATTTTCTACATTCTTTCCAAGGTCTTGTTGCTACTCAACATGTCAACAATACTGCTAATTATTGCCAAAATGGTAGAAATAAGATAAAGAGTTTCTATGCATTAAACTTAAAGAGACAATTGCATGCCCCACTAATACTCTAGTATTCATTTACTTTTATCTTAGGCCACCCTTTGCCAAAAGCTTTAGTGTAAATACTCCTAGACTAAATCCTCTTGATTTCTTTATTCAATGCCACTCACGATCTTATAGTAAGGATGGTCATCAACCATTAATCGTTTACACTTTATTGAAACTGGTTTTATCAGGAAAAAAAATGGTAATCTTTTTATGCTGGAGGAGCAGAGCAAATGTCGGAGAGCTGAGACAACATCCTCAGACCCCTAACCACCATTGTCATGCTTCACCTACCCTCCTCCTGACCCATAGAAAGTATGAAGATTCCAGCAGTTACCACAAATTTGCTTTGGTTTCTCGTTTGTGTTGTTGATTTTTGAATTCTTTAACAAAGGCACTTTTGAAAATAATCATTCATAATTTGGCATTCTGTGAGGATATTTCCAAAAAGCCAATTCCTAACTGTTAGTGCCTGTACCCTGGGACAGCAGAGGCTTATTTCTAAATGACTCTCCTTCCCCCCAAGGTCTTTATAGCAACAACTTTGCCTTATTATGTCTTATATAAAACAAAAATTACTTCCTGACATTTGTCCAGCTGTTATTTTTGTTCCCGTCCCTCCCACGTGTCATGCAATCATCTGTTTTAGGATTGACACTATTTAAAATTATTGGGGAAAGTATGGAAAATATCCATAGTATAAATTCCAGATGTAAATTACATATATGATGTAGAATGGTATTAAAAAAAAAAAAAACAGTTTAAGCTAAAAAAAAAAAAGAAAAAAGAAAAGGCAGTAGCTACATAGGATTAATTTCTCATTCTAACTGAGAAGGGAATCTAAAATACAAGAGCCATTTTACCTTGTCTTTTTTAATGGCCTCTGTCTCTGAGACTTTTATATTTATGTCTCACATTTGATCAGACCTGACCTCTATTTCATTGACTTTTGTTTTGAAATATACAAAAAGCAAAATAAAAGAAACAGATTTTGTCCCTTGAGAAAATCACTGAGGAAAAAGATTTTATTACAGTAAAGATCCTAATCCAACTCTTAACACATTTAAGCAACCAAAGTAATTAAACATGCTCTGTTTAAGCTATTTACCAGATGCATTTACTGGAGTGAACTAATACAAACTGCCATGCACTTCAGCTAAATCAGTGATGTAGAAACTTCAGTGTTAATTTCAGGTATGAATAGTCAAGAGATATTTATGAAAACTTTTCTGAAGATGAAGAGGTAAAAATGATCTTGAGCTTGGACTGTTTTATTCTGCTCTGCTAATGCTTACCTAGGCTAAAGCAAGTACTCCTGGTTTGGAAAGTGATTACCCTTGGCAAACAACACATAGTCCCACAGCTCCTAGTCCCACACGGCCCTAGAAGGGCCACTGTAACTTCTGAATCTTCTAAAATCAGATTTTTTTCCCTTTTTTGTTTTTGTTTGCTAGTTCATTTTTTTTTCTTATCTGTCCGAAGAAGTCTTTTCATCAAGGCCACACAAGAGGACTGAAAGGTTCAGAATACACAAATAAATGCTTCTGATTTATGAGTGGTTGTAGGCCAATTTCTGCTGAACTGCAGGGGAATTGGTGCAACACAGTTCTGGCCTTTTCTGTGGTTACAATTGTTCCTTCTCTGATATGCTGGAGGTCTAGCTCCGTGATCTTGCTACTTTTGTCTTGCTACTGTCATGAAAAAGTTTGCTGAGCAGGGCAGTAGAGAGTCGTTCTCCGTGCAAGGTTAAAGCGTATTGGTAATTAGAAAAAATGCCTTTACCACATTCTTACAAGCTGCCATAACTGCAAGCAATCTTTTACTCATGGGGAAAGTGTAAAAAACATAAAAATAATGCCTCTAACTGTGATGACAACCAATTTCTAGCAACATTTTTTCCCCCAGGAAAATTTTTCACGTATCACTAACACTTAAGAGGCATGTGTTGATCATGGGAGGTTATCATGGGCCATTTGTTTTCTCACACTTTGCATTGCTTAATGAGGCAAAACATAATCTGGAGGGAAGAAACAACCATTTCAAATTCAGTATTCATAATGTGTAGGTGCTAAACATAAAATATTTTCTAAACAATACATCTTCATTATGAGAAAATGTCTGAACTACACTACAGGATGAATTACAGTAGAATAAACAATGAGAGGAATATTTACCTACTCTATTTTACTCATTTAGAGCCTGGTCTCTTTGAAACTTAGAACTGACTGACCTTGCAGGACAAGGATCCAGGTTACACTCCTGAAGTTTTGGCTTTGGCTTGATATTTTCAGGATAATAGTGACAGTATTGATCAGCTACTACCCGGTTGCTTCTCAGATCAAAACATTCAGCAGATGTCAGCTGATAACCTGCAATAACCAGTGAGATAAAGAATACATGATTTGTTGTTGTTCTTCCTCTTCGTCTTTGAAATACATCTAAGTCCTGGTTTTAAAGAAAGCTTACTGAAAACATTAGGTTTTTTCGACATACTAAAGCAGAAATTTACTAGAGAAATTGATGTTCTATAGATCTTCAAAGCAGTTCCACCACCAGCTCTACAAAACATGTTTGAACACAGGCTTGAAGAAGCTGCGCATATACCAATTAGCAACAAAAGTATCTGTCCATAGATTTTTCTGAAAACTGCAGTGACACAAAAGAATATAATTCAGAATTCACATAGCTGTTGCTATTACTCAATATCTATTTTTCATTTATAACAGATAATGTTCAAAAACATATCAAAAGCTAGTCCTGACCTGGTGGGACTGCAATTGAATTATATGACTCAGGAAAAAAAAAGGATTAATTACACGTTATGGCCAATTTTCCAAGGTCACATTCATTTAAAAAAAAAAAAAAAGGCATTCAGAGAATTCACAGCTCCACACAGAGGACACTTAGGTATCAGAAGCTTCAATGTGCATGGTAGGGGATGAATTTCTCACACTTTAAGCTTCTACCATGCAAATGTTCGTCCTGTTCTGCTGAAGCAGAAAGAATATTTTGGTTCTCTGTCTCCCCTCCCTTGGCTCATCACAAAAGCAATACCTGTGTCAACACTTTCACAATGCTGTTGCTTCTCCAAAGGAAGCTGTGATATTTTTTTTTTTCACAGATTTACTGGCAAAGATTTATTCCCTTTTGCATTCCATTAAATTGTTATTATCCAAATGAGAGGTAGAAAAATAGGTAGAAAGCCAAATTGGTAAATTTGCTTGATTTCCCAGGAAAATCATCACACACTAAACTAAGTCATAGTAACATTATGTACTATTACCACTTGCTGGCAAAAGCAGCTTGTCTTTCATTTTTTTATAGATGTTATTGCTATTAATGTGACTTAAACTGGTAAAAGACTGAAGAAAAATATGGCCAGTCACTGATGTTGATGACTTCTGCATTTCATGAGCAGCAGCAGAACAACATCCACACTGTTCCAACCTGTCAGAAGTGGGCTAAAATTTAGTGCAAAACCTTGCATGCATCCTACTAGGCAGTGTCTTCAGATACCTCCAAAAGCCTAAGAGGGAACTAACAGACATTTAAGAAACATGACTTTTCCTGTCTTAGATCACACGCAGTAAGAAACAAAAGATAATCAACACAATCAAATACAAACTCAGAAGCGTGAAGGAGAAAAAGAAACTAAAGGCCCAGATTTCTCAGACAGTTTACACTTAGTTTCATTTCAGAAGAGTAAAATTACTGATGGGGAATGGGTAGAAATGGAGAAAGGAGGCATTTTTTGATGCTAACAAAAGCCTGAATCCCGTGAGGCCCAGGGCTGAAAATCTTTGTGTTTTCTAGCTATAGCACTAGGTGTAGACACTTGTGTTTTGGACACTAAATACAGAGCTTCTTATGCTATTAAAAAACCCACAGACAATGCCACTGCTACTACATCCTTCTTCTCATTTAGATATAGCTGTGCTCTTGTTCAAATCTGGTCCATTTTAAAGGTTCAATCTAGCAGCTGGGACAGATCCTGTATATAAGTGACTGTTTATGGAATACAACGGTAATTTATTACCTCCTCCACAGGATGCTGAACAAGGAAAAAAATCAGTTTCCCTCCAACGGTGAATGATTGGCTGGTAGAAGATAAACTGAACGGAACTGTCAGCTTCACCAGCATAACGGATCTGAAAGAGATGTAATACCAGAGGGTGAACCTGACATAAATACCGGGTAGAAACATCCTGCCCTAAGCATCTTGCAGATACCAGACGCTATATGAAATACCAGAAGAACTTTGAAATAGGAAAGTGAAATGCACAAAATAATAGAGCTTGTGGCTGTAACACCAAAACCCTCACCAGACACTATAGTGGAATAAATTGTTGGTTAATGATGTTTTACACATGATGTTCTGAAGTAATGAAGAGATGAACACTGAATAATTTTATGGAGACAAAGGATATGATCTGTTTTTAATTCCATCAGATTACCTACCTATGGTCTGTCCCTGCAAAATTCTAATAGGCGTTAGAGCATTCCCAGGCACCTTTTGAGACCATGTACAATATATTAGGTGGGTAAGATAAAAATAGGAGGTTGTGCTGTAAAAAATACGAGTATAAAAGTTCTAATTCTGGATTTTTTAATTTCTGAGATAAGGTCTCTATCCTTCTTCTTTATAGTACCTAGACTTACTTCATTTTGGCTCTCAAAATCCTCCTTTCTGCTATAGGCTTGGACTCTTGACTGAAGTTAACTGAATACGCAGATGGCTCTTTAGGTACTTTGCATGCCAAAAAGATTTCCTAGTTTAAGGCAGAATTTGTAGTGCAAGTAGTGCAACAAAAAAAGAGACCTTCTCTCCTAAGGTGGGTTGGTTTTTACCCAGACCAGGAAAACAAAACTTTCTTGTTTAGTACAGTCAGGGAGAGTTCCATATAGTATAGTCAGGGAGACTTCAGAATCTCCTCATGGGAGTCCTTGTCCTTACCTCTAACCCTTTCCATGAGCACCTGCCAAAGGTAAAATCAAAAATGGTTCTGGGACAGAATACACACGACACGATGGAAAACTGAGAAATCACAACCATGAAAGACGTATTCTTCTCTATGTATTCCTACTCTGAAAAGTGACTGTCCCTGTCCTTTCTTCAGACCGGCTTAAAATGTTTCAATTCTGACTTTTTTTTTTTTTTCCCTCCCCACATTTTCAACAAGACTCCCCTGTCTTAGAAACATAATTTTTCAATCTCCTTTTCATTTTCTCTTTCCAAATACTGAGAGACACCATAAAAGATAATATATTAGACTGAAAAACAGAAGCAAAAATATGACAAATTGAGTTGAACAGAGTAATCTGGTTGTTTGTTGTGTTTTCCCTAGTGCATGGACAGAAACATGATTACAAATCACAGAAACTCTTGGAGAAAAGGAGGAAGACAAAAATGCCGGAGGATATGTTCAGGGTTGTAAGAAATCTGGCCCTCCGAGACTAAGGCTGTCTTTTTCTAATTAGAGTAAACAGTGATGTAAATTCCCAACAGGAAAAAAAATACAGCTGTAGAAATACAGATTCTTCAGCAAATGGGAGGCCTTTAGCATGGACTAATATCATTTGGGTCTGTGTGTCAGAAACAGGATATCTAATTCCTCATGCAGGGATGGTACATTAATCACACACTTCACAAAGATCCTTCTTAGTTCATGAAAACCTCATACACTCCTGGGAGAATGTTCTATTGTGCTGGAAGCCATTCAGGGAGGTCCCTGGTCTGAGTGTGCAGAAAAAGACCTTGCTAGGGAGAACTCAGCTCTTTTCCTTTAGCTTTAAAGGACGATCAGTGATTCTGAAAACCAAAAGATTTGCTCAGCAGTGTGGTCTTTGGTGAATCATGATGAACAAATCAAGAGCTCACACAGAGCCTACAATATAAAAGGAAGAGCAGGAAAAAAAAATCACATAAAAAGTCAGGAAGATGCAAGAGCCTCTCTCCCCGCGACAATTCCTGTGTGTCTGCAGAATTATCTGTCTGTTTTGACACAGAGAAAAGGCAGATGCAAATCTCTTCCAGCTTGTAGTGGAAGACATTGACATAGTCATGACCAACATAGGTGGGAAATAATTACAATGAGCAATTGTAATTGCAAAACTGCAATTACAATGAGCTTCAGCCATGAGCTAAAATTATACAAAACAAGCAAGGTGAAATAAGCAGACACAGGACTGTTTATTTTTTTTAAGGAGTAAAGAAGAACCAATACATGGCGATTCCATGCAATTTTTATTTTATTTTATTTTATTTGATAGTTTGTTAAAGCTAAGACTTTGATCCAGGAGGAAATATCAGCAGCTGCTTGAGCCTTGCAAGGTTCAGAAAATGAGGCATGATACCTAAGTATTTAAAGAAGTATACTGATTTTGCAGTATAGGGCCAACTTTCGCCTACAGAAATATTCACATCTGCACTATCATGAAATTTTTGACCCTTGCAGTGCCTAGCAACCCCTTCTCCAAAACTCTGCTAACTTTGCAGGCTATTCTGCAGTACTTGAACTTTTAGGGGGTCCTCTAACTTTTTTTTGCATCTTTCCTGCAACTATTTTGCATCCTCAGTCACTAAAATGCAGAAAATAACAGTCATTCACCATCTTGCAAGTAAAATTCTAAGAGTATCAAGGGAAGGCAATGACAGTTCAGCTTGGCTCTGTGCACTGTAACCCCAGTGGAAGCAACTCTGACTTCCCCTATGTTTCTGGGAGTTCGGGGTTCAGAACATCAGAACAGTACTCCCCAGTTTGTGGCTAAAAAAAGATCCAAATAGGTATCGACAATCTCACAAAGTCAGACTCCAATGAAAGTTAACAGTCTTGTCAATTGCTGACTGGACATTTTTTTCTTCTTTGTCTTTAGTTAGAGAGAACTTGAACAAAAAAGTATTTTACAGACTGCATTTTTAAGTTGTTTTCATAAATGGCTGTTTAGAATGGTGCAGTTTGGTATTTAATAAAAAACAATATTCATTTAGGAATATCTACAGACAAGTAAACAAAATCAGTAAACCTGATATTTGAAATACAAAAGTAGCATAATAGTTTTGAATGATTTGAGGCCATTAAACTGCAATATTCAATATCACCTTAGCACTGTGCTAAGCTTTTCCTATGGCCCTTAGATTGAATATGTACACACAAAGAAAAACAAACAAAAAACAAACAAAACCTCTGATTTTGACAGTGAGAAACCCTTTGTTTGTGTCTGCTGAAGAGCACGATGTCTAACTTTCAAAACTGCACTAAGTTTACTTTCACACTTGTGGAGGTTAAGCCACAGTCTGTATTAATCCATTTTTTCCCTATACACCAATAGGAAAATTATCAATATTAACAGTAGGATTAAATCACTGAAGGTGTATATTAAATGGTATATGCAATATGTTCCTATTGCATGTTATTATGCATTAATGTTCTTATTTTATGAAACTGTCTAGTGTTGAAAGAGGAAGAAACAACTTATTTATTTCTTTTGTATGTATGTTTATCATGCACACTCAGGGACAGGGAAAGGAAATCATTAATTTACTATGTTTTCTCCTGTGAAGTTGTATCTGATATAATATGCTCTAAGTCATCATCATATCTACTAAAAGAGTTGTAACAGTTTTTTTTATGCAGCATTTTATAGATATTTTTGACAAATGCCAGGTAAATCACCAGGTTTGATTTATTAATGCAAATGCAGTGTTGAAGCCTTGTACTAAATGACATAAAAAGAAACTGAGGATGAAGATTTAGAATGCTATCCTCATGTGGCATATGTAATTCTGTGCTTTTCATGTCAGTTAAAAAAGAAGAGTTTTTTTTTATATAATGCTTTCCTTCTACTTAATCCCTTCTACTTAACATCCCCATTTATATGTAGTGATGTCTTTCATTGAAAGAGAATGAGGATATGCCATTGTTGCTCTTTATAATGTGTTCATGAAGCAGAAGTAGAAGCCAGATATGGGAAATTAATTTTCCTTTTTTCTTTTTTCAAATAACGTAACAATAAAAGAAAAAATGAAATCAGTAGAGATGCTGACGGCTTTCAGGTAAACTGTCTAAACCAGAATCACACTATGATTTCTTTGAATTTGCTTTTTAACTCCCTGGCAATCCTGAGGGGAACTTTGCCTTTGAGCTCAAGGAAACATGTCTACTATTGGCTGTTGGATTCATATCCCTTAACTGTGACAATCCTGGGTTGGGCCATCTGTCCTCTGAGGTTATTTTTAAACGAAAGACAGAGGAAACTCCTCAATCCAACCTCTAAATCAGCCAGAGAAATCACATTACATACTACCAGTTTACCAGGGACTATGCAAAACATTCCCAAATCAACCCTGCTCACCAACAAAGAAGACTAAACTTTGGTAGGGCTGTGTTCTTTTAAGTTGTCAAGATGACTATTAAAGTATTTCAAATAAATTTCTCACAAGGTCAAAACACAACACTAGAAGGTTCAAGCCTGTTCTTAAAGCCTCTTACTATTCCCAAAGGCAGAAGCAGTCCGAAAATCCGTACAGTGAATTGGCTAGGATAGCTGGCAGCAGGGAAACCCATTATATCAACTACAAGAGGTATTATAGGCTGCACGGAGACAGCTACTAAAGGCAACAGAAGCAGAAACTTCACAGAACCAAGAGAAATCTCAAATACACCAACAAGGATCCTCCTGTATCTCTTCTACAAACACCACCCTTAACAGCTGCCTCATCCATAGAAAGATAATTTCACGACCAGTAACATGCTCCCATGCATACACCTTTGAGCAAGATACACTAGTCCCTTGTACAGACCTACTATCAGACAGAAAGAAATACCCTTGACTTGCATTTCCAATATTGGGTACCATTTTCAACTGGAATATCTGAACCATTGCAACTTACACAAATGTTATACCTGGAGAGAATTTTCCTAAAATCTCGTGTCCTTGTCTTCAAACAATTCCTTACTCTTACAAACTCAAGACACCAACCTAATATGACCCACTAAGTAAGAAAATTGTGACACTCATCTATATATTCTCATAATCAGTATGATCAATATCCTTTCCCTCCCACCTGTTCCCCAAGAGAATAATCATCATGTTTGCCCCGGCAAGTAATATTTCATCTCATGCATTAAATGTACTCCTGAAAGTGATGTGATTGAAACAACAAAACCCCAGAAGTACTCAGTTACCGAGGAATAATATTTTTAACAAAACATGAACACTGTTGTGTTCTTCTTGTGTGTCACCTTAACTGTAATCACAACTAAACTTTAACCCTTACTAATTATTTTTATCAGCGCAATCTTAATTATACCTCATCTACTCCTAGGAGCGCCATCCTAGTCTTGGCCTACCAGGGCTTATAGGATTTCCTTTGCCATTTCCCATCCGGCCCATTTCCCAACTGATCTGTAATCATGTCCCAAATCTCAGGCACAGCCCCCTCTGAAAAACTTCTCCAGAGTCAGAACCAGTCTACACAGAAGTGCCTTACTGACAACTCCTTTCCTCCCATGAGGAAAAAGCTTTAAAATCCAATAAACCAGCCTTAAACAGCAAGTCCTTGTTGTATAAAGGACTATATGTATATGTATCTATATGTACAAAGTATAAAGGCCATTTCTTACTCTGCTTCTTACTGTGTGCTCTTGGTTCAGAATTGATTGCTTAATCCCATCCTGGCCTGAGCTTGGTGCTGCCCATCAGCCTCTGCCAGTTGAGTCACCTGCACATGCACCGGGTTCTACAAGCCCTTGCAAGTGCTAGGATACTGGATTAAGCTCCAATCTCATTTGTTAACCTGGACTCCAACAAAAATGCACTTCTCCCCCTGGCAGTTTTGGCCAGTCCTAGGTCACAACTGAGGTAAAATGCACCTGGCCAGCACTCATACTCTCTATAAGCCATCATCTAACTCTGACCTCTACCTTGGCTATAACTTTTTGGCTAATTGGTGGCCAAAATCCTGATCTGTTAACATCTGTTAACATTCCAAAATGTTAACTTTGCTCAAGAGAACACAGCCTGCCTTTTATCTGCAAGAGATGGCAGTCCTCTCACAGCACTGGCACAAAAATCAGCCAGGCTATATCTCCTCTATAAATTATTAAAGTTGCTAATGCAAAAGGCCAGAAAAAAACCAAGAATGCTTAAATTCCACCTCAGTTACTTTCAAGTATTGTTTAATTCCAGTTGTATTTGACAGACAGGTAAAGCTCTCTAGGATATTACACTCTCCCAACCAAACCTGTTTTGAGGAGACAGACTGTACCAACAGACACCACTGATAGAAAGGTAGAGAGAACACAGTAGTATTGAGTCTGACAGCAACTAGCCAGCTTGAGCGCTCAGACTGTCCAAACACTTAGCATACAAATGCAATATGGTAGTTGAACAGGCACGTCTCACCTGCCTGGATTCAGAAGGATGCGTAAGCAAGACGAGGTAAAGGTGTTTTTCCAATCAAGGGAGATAACAACAGCAAACCCAGGAACAGAGTCTACCCTCCCTGACACCCGTTTCAGGACCAATCCATTGATCTACCTGACTTGACAATCCACTGAACTACATGTCTATAGTTCGAATATTCTAATTAACCAAGCTGTCTTAAGTATACAATGCAAAGCTGAGTCAGAATATTTATGTCATTTATATTTCATTTTCATCATCTGGATGTCATCTGTGATACAGATAAAGATTTTATGAAGTATTCTAGTGATTTTGAACTGACCAGCATCTGCTCTGTTGGGACACACTCATTCTAAACTGGAAAAAAACCAGGAGTGTACTCTTCAGGTCAGATTTCTCTTTCTGAATCTGTGCGGATAACTTCAGCTTGCTTTTTTGTGGTTCTGTTCATCACTCACTTTTGTTGATAGACTTGTTCTATATTAGAAGTTGCAAAAATGCTGCTAGAGCAATATCTAAAGGACTCCAAATCACTCAATCCAAACTCCAAACTCCAAATCCAATCCAATCACTAATTGTGTTTTCGAATTTACCATTCAAAATTCTAGCTGCCATCACTACAAGTTAAATCAAATGTCCTCTGTCTCTAGGGCCTGTGGTAAAAAACTTATGTAGGCTTGGACATGATATAGGTTTTAGAGTTTCACAGCTGAAATCCTTCAAGTTCCTTGACTGCACTGAAAAAGGATTTATTTTACTGTGATTCCGAAATGTTCATTTTTGTATGTGTGTTTTCTTATAGAATCTGTGTATTGCTTCCAGCAATGTGTTTTATATTACCTGGAAGAACAGAAATGCTCTAATGGGAGGAAACAATTTGATACTTATTGCCAGTACAACACAAAGCAGAACTTCAAAATGACACCATGATTTCTCAAGCAAAGTCATCCTATTTATTTTGGAGCTTAGGGACCTCACTCTCCATTCCATTACAGTATTTTGTGCAATTACGCTAGTAAAAAAACCCACAAATTACAGAGTAAAAAGACAGACTCTTTTTCTTCCTTCTTGTCACAAACTAAGCAAGCTGCATGGCCTTTAACTTATACCTACCTAAAACAGCATCTACAGAAAATAATCTGCCTTTGCTTGTAAAATGTTCATATTTTCTCTTTAGGGCACACACTGGGTATGCCTTCCCTGGCAAAAAATCAGTCTCTTTTCCAAGGAGTGTCAAATGAAGATAGGTACTGATAAAGAATTTCATGCAGAGCTCAAGAGACAACCTGCACTAGGCTCTGTGGTAAATGTCTATTGACAAATTAAACTCTACAAAAATCTCTTTCATCTTTCTAATGTACTGACCTTATTTCCTGTTTTATTTTGCCACAAGAGATGTATTTGATCAATAGCCCTCACCTTGACAGTGAAGTCTGCAGTGAGAGGCCCGGATATTCTCAGAATCTCCTTGTCAGGAAACTTCTGGAAGTCGATACTAGAATTGTCCATGAGGAAGGAGCCTGTAGAGCTGAGGCTGTTTTCACCCTTCACACCTTGGAGAGTCTTGGTTTCCAAATCTGACAAATCCAAACATTATAACATTAAATAACAGTAGATGAGAGTGGAAAAAATGATGGAGGAGGAATGTAGATTTGCTTTCCAAATGACAATTAGCGAAACTCTTTTGTTCTTTTCCACACTTTATTTGTATTCCCATGCCTTCCTTTCTCTTCTTTCTTTCCCTTCCCCTTTTGGACTTGTTCATCTTCCAGATTTCTAGGTCTGGGTTCACTTCCTCTCCCATGGGACACACTTTTACTCTCTCCCAGACATTCTGATCCATTCCAAATTGGGCATATTTATTCTCATTTAACACGCTCTCAGTAAGTCACGCTCCTATGCAGTGCATGACTCAGACTTTCCCCCATGAGTGCTGTCTTCACTAGCTGCTGTTCCCATTCTTCAAATATTCAGAAGTTGGTTACTAAGCACATGCTGCAATGATAAGTAATTAATTGAGAGCACGATGTCCAGGAAAGGATGATCAGTGTGACAACAATCCTGCCTTCTCTTTGCAGGTAGTCTGATCCTTTTAAGCTAAGCAATAAATGAAGGGGTAAGAGTCAAACTCTCTTGAGCTTCCTTTTTAGTCCTCAGTATTTTCTACAGTCCCAAAGTGGGCAATAATTCAGATACAGATTTGAAGTGACCGTTTTTTATTCAGCCAAGAAAGGCACATTAATCATATTAAATCATATATTGAATGGAAATCAAACATCAAAGAGCAGATTCATTACATCATCCAGTTAGTATCCCTGCCAACTCCAGACTATGTCCTGCAGTATATTTACCAGTAAGCTAATTCACGTGGTTATTTCAAAGTAACAATGCATTTCATCATGAAGAATTACAGAAGTGTTCATAAATGTATTTGTGAAATTATCCATAATGTCTTCCCCTAACAGAAAAGCAACTAAGAAAATCTGTTTGGGCATGGGGGCATATCATTATTCTATGACGGTATCATATTTTTGGAGAGCAAAAATGGGAGAAATTACTTTTTTAGCATGTACTAAATTTTTAATTAGGAAAAAAAAAAGAGATAACTATAGCATCCTGCTTTCCAGGATGGGTCATGAGAATAAATTCAAGAAGTAAGGTGCTGAAGCAGAACATTGAGAATTTGCTGTGCATTGATGAATTGCTTGGTTTTCAGTGAGACTGGTATCCTCCTTTGCAAGGTACATGGCTATCTATTTATTTCTATATCTATATCTATATATCAAACAGCACGCATCAAGCACAAATTTGCTTTTAAGACCTGTGTATATATATAGTCAGCCTCCTGTTGACTTCTAGCACAGCGAAAGTTCACAGGTAAAAATACTTCCCCTTCCAAACTGATTGTAGCTCATACATATATATAAGCTTTTGATGGGTAAACAAAAAGATTCATGGAGAATCTGAAATAAAAAAGAGATGTAGTTGGACTTACTCATGTTTACACAGAGCAGTTAATCTAAATCCCAATCAGTGAATCTGGCAGACCTTGCCGATTTAGTTCTTTTTTTGTTCTGAAATGTGATATTGCTTAACTGAAGACAGCTTCAGATCAGTCTTTCTTGCTAAAAACTCATTTCTCCCTAAGCAATATCATAGCTCAATTTCATTGGAAAAACAATAAAAATATGAAAATGTTTGCTAACTTGGAAAGGAACATGTATACTGTGAGAGAAGGCAAGAGAGAAGGGAAGAATTCAAATCATCTTCAGGCAGAAAAAGAACAGTCCTACTGGAACAGCTCATTAATACCTAGAAGGCTGCTTAAAACTGAAGTTTGGGGAGTGTTTGAACTTGTAAGAAAACATGTATTTTTTCTTAATTTTCAATGTGTAATTTGCTCATTTTCCACAGCTTTTCTATACCTAAACAACCATAAAAATGTTAGACTTGCCAATGCTTTCTTCAACATATACAGTGGAATACAGAACAGAATTCACTCTTTATTTTGCCAGTCAATACCAGCTCATTGCAAAACAAAGTTTGGAACAAATTATTTTGTTTCACCTCTTTGCTGAACTAATGACTGTATTTATATTGATAAACACACAGGACTGAAACTGGATCTGTGCTGCAGGAAAGTTGCATTACTTTTTTGAAAAACAGGAGGGTAGATCTACTTTTTTTCAGAGTAATTTGTGATTCTGACAGTGTATGCAGGCTTTACGGTCTGCAGCCACTTGCTTAAATGAGCTTGCAGTAAGCCCAATTTGCCAGCATCCTCTGTTCAATGCTGCTGATGAAAAAAGGAACAGCTTGCCCATAGTGACTGCATTGGCAGTAAAGAATCTTCTCTTCAAGAAAGATGAGTGTTCTCTCTCTGCATATTCCCAAATGCAGAGACTGTTCTTCCAGACAGGCCACTGGGATACACAGCTCCTTCTCAGGCAAAGCAGGGAAGAAGTGTTCAGCAAGTGCAAAATCAATGGGCTTAACTCCCTGGGGCTTCATCACTCCAAAAGTACATGGACTGATATGCACATGCTCCTTCTGTGCAGGATCTCACAGTGATTTTCCGTGGGTGCAATTGTGTCTTTGTGAATGTCTGTGGGAATGACAGAGATTATCTTAATAGAAATGTATAAAGTTACGAGCAGCCTGGTGGCTAAGCTCAGCTGTAGGGAAGCCTGAATTTTACAGTCCTGAATATTTCTCCATAGTGGGATATATTTTATGAATTTTAAACAAAAGCACTTGGCACCAATTGAACCAACCAAAGGATAAACAAACAGCAATGTCTGAAAAATTACAGAGGAGTAAAGGATTCTGCAACACCAGCCAAACTCTGTTCTGAAATGAGCATGTACCACCAGTGTAATGAGGCTGATGAGAGCTTCTGAGGGCAGCACTCACCCTGTGTGTCGAGATCAGTGATGTGAGAGAGAGAAACCAGACACCACACTGTAAACAAAGCACTGCAGGTTAGCGAGACTTTCTTAAACAAGCATACACTGGCTTTTTCTACTTACATAAATGATCGGGTCCTTTGAGCACAAGGCGAACATGTCTGCTTCCATACGGAATAGCAACCACTGTGTCTTCCACTGGGGAAAAGGTAAAAATGTATGGAATCAACAAGCAAAGAAATCACCATCTGTTTTCAAATAAGCAGTGAAATAAGTGCTAGCAAAAAAAAAAAAGCTTTTGGGACTACTAAAAAATCCCATATAAGTTATGAGAGAACTGTAAGTCTTCTTAAGAAGAACCCTGTTGTTAAATTTGTTTAAGAATGCTTCTTCTTAAAAGAACTCAGATCTGTTCCTTTTTTCTTTTTATCCTCAGCTCCTTCGCAATCATTTCTGGATTTGAAGAGTAGCTGGTAGCTTTCTTTTTTATCATCATTCTTATCAAAATCCTTCCATATTACTTCAACTGATTTTGTTTGTTTGTTTTATGAAGTAGAGAAGCATAAACCTATTTTGATGCTTAATCAGAACTACCCATTTCTTTAACTGACCATTTCCCAGCTGACCCCTAAGGCTTCTCCACATCCCTGGCCAAGCTATGTGATGATCTCCGGCTGCCCTCAGGATTGCATTCCTATTCACACCTTATATTTGAATGACCTTGGCTAGAAGTGCTATAAATCGGTTTCCCGTTATGCATCACTGACAAAAAGCCTTTGGCAAACAGAGGCCCTGTTACACTGTCACATGTCTTAGAGCAAGTCTTAGAGTAGAATCTTGCACAAGTAACATTCTTGTGAGTTTGATGAGATGGAGCTAAACTGAGAATGTGAATTAACATCTAGTTCAACTGCTGCTGCAAGTTATTTACATCAGACAGATGATGAGGAGCCACCTCAAAGAGCCAGCAACAACAATAATATCCTAAAGTGAGACAGGAAATCACATCAGAAAACACTCCAAGCTGCATCAGGAGGGGATGTGTAGGAACATTGGCCTGCACTAACCAGGGCGCTGACCTGCTTTAACCACTCGTCTTTCCCTGTCCTTTTTGCATCCTTTTAATAAACCTACAAGTCAGGAGAGAAAAAATGTTTTGGTGACAGGTGTAGATATGCAAGGAATTAAGCCTCTTTCACTGTATATTCATTAGAACTGTGCTCACATCTCTGTCATGCAATTCCCACCGCATTCAAAACGTTACTTTGTGAGGTAAAAGCTAGGTACTAAGTCGGCCACTAAAAGCATACCCTTTCATCTGGAGATACAGACTCTGACCACAGCTTTCTGAACAAAGTGGAGAAAGTACTCCAACCTAACTAAACTCGATAAAATAGTTAATAATGGTGACATTGCAATGGACATAACACTTCTGACATATAACTCCATTGCAATGACTGGAAGAATTTGTCCTTCCATTCGCTGTATCTAAGCTACAGCATCCACAAGTTTATCTACCATATGACAATGCATCAAAATGACTTTCTAAAAAGAAAATGTTGTTGCTTCATAAGTGCATTAAAAATGTAGGTTGGAGAGCAAATAATGCTAGAAAATGATGTTAGAAGATGGGAAGAAGTTATTTTTAAAATAAATGAAAACCAATGCATAGACATTGCAAAACCAAAAATCAGGGAGTTGTCCTGCAGCTATTTTAGAAGATCTTGTAGTAGCTTGCACAAATGTGTTTGTATTCAAGAGTGGCAGAAGAACATGTATGCTGAAGAGTGAATAGAGGCAACAGAAAGAAACCTTCAAGATGTAGAATAGAGACTTATTTCAAGGAAGTTAATTCTTCCGAACTTATTATATCTTAAATTCATGAATGAGAACCTCTTTTTTTTTGATTTTAAATGCAGTCATGACCCATAGGAATTTCTGACAGCGTTCTACTGGAGATCTTTATGAGCTGAAGTCTCCGTACTCTCATTGCCTTTTAGTATCTCTGAGGGAAGCCTGATAAATTGTACCAGAGGAGGTGCTTGGAGGTAATGCCTGTGTTTGTGAACATGATCTTCTGAACTTGATCTTTGTTTTCAGAATTTGCTACCTGGGAATTTCAATGTCTCCAGAGAGTTATGGAACACTGAGATTAAATCAGGTTCAATATACATTCTGCTTATAGATGTCTCTGGTATCATTTATACTCACAAACACAGACATTTTATATTGCTATACAGATTACTACATACCATTTTGCTGTATGTATGAAATTTATTGGAGTCAGTCTGGAAAAACAGTAACTTAATGTTTGCAAAAAGTGTTAATATTCCCTTTATAAACCTTACTTAAAACAATTACTAGACTTTTCTGTGTCTTTATTACACTTGATCGCCTTGGATCTCTCACAGTTATGAGTTTTGTGCTGGATAGTTGACAACTTACTGTCATGTCACAGAGCAATTTGAAAATCATACAATTTAAAGATTATGAAAGCTTATATATCGTATAATCTTAACATGTCTCTCCTGTTCCGGACTATATTTCACCTGATCTTTCTGATGCTCTGTATTTGAAATCTTAGTCCACCTCATGTGAAATGAGATTTATGTTTATCATACTGCTTCCTGCTTTCACAAATCAGAGGTAGTAAGGTCTGGAAGACAATCTTCTGGGGCTAGCAGTGATAAGACTGAAGAGTTTTTCCTGTGAAGAGTCACTTAAATTTGAAATAGGAATATTTTGTCACAGCTTCCTCAGACAATCAAGAGGCAGAAATCCAGAGTACGCAGCAGTCCATGGAGTGCTCTGAAGAAAAGCAGGTTAACAGGTTAATAACAGGCAGTTGTTTTTCTCTGGAGAAGATGCATGGGAAAGTCAAGAGGGAGTCCCAGATAACTGAAATGATGGTGGACCAAGTCTGTGGAAAAGATGAAAGGACAAAGCCAAAGTATGTCAGGTACTTGTACCAAAGAGATCTATTGCTTGTTGTTCTGCATTCTGATCCAATGTCTGTACAGTCCAACCATTATTTCGCATGATGAAAAACAGACTTGGTCCCATCTTTCCATTACTATTGATATTAAACTGAAATGAGGAACTGTATCTATTTTTGAAATTAATGGCAAGAGCAATCAGAAGATATCTGTTAGACAGCTATCTTCAGAATAGCAATTTTTATTATTTGCTTTTATAGTAACCTACTCACATAAATTGTACACTAATAGATAATTTCCCCTTTTGCAGAAATACTAGCAGCCTTAGCTTTGCACGAGGTGATCAGCAGAATTCATCCACTGCTCCAGCGGGACAGTTCTCTAAGTACTCAGTGAATACAAAGAAGTCAGCTTGAATTCATCTGTGTAGTCGATCTACATTTTTTCCAAATCAAGATTATTTAAAAAAAAATTATAAGGTCTGTAAGACTGACCTATCTAAGCTCAGGGTTAAGTGCAAAGGTTATTTATGGAATGAAGTCTTTTGTAATTTTATTCTAAATTTTTAATAGAAAAAGGAGCACAGATGCAGGTTTCCTTTTTCGTAAAATGTAAGAGAGAATTCAAGGAGACATTGCCTCCTGCCCTGCTGTGTTTCCATTTCAGAGGTCTCTGGGAGATGGATACTATCCCTATAAATAATGAGGAAGTTGTTTCTGTGGCAAGCGCTAACTGTTTTAAATCTCTGTGAATTTCTTTCGAGTATTATCATTTTCCCACACCTCTGTATGGTGTAAACAGTGTAGAGAGGGAACTGGATATGAACACTAAGAGAAAATGAGTTCAATGTGATGAGCTCAACACTATGTCTGGGCTTGTTTTGAGACAATAAATAACTTCCAGAAAGTTTTGTGACAACATTGCAATAAAGGTCACTGTGTGGTTTCGTTTTCACAGTCCTAAAAACTGAATGCTCTGGTGTTTTATAATAAAAATCCTATATTCAAGAAAACTTATGTTCATGACAGGTCACTGCATATGTTCCTTCTGTTTTTTTTTTTTTTATGTTATATAGCAGTATAGAACACATACGCTTTTATTGTTTTCTTCATATGGAGGAAGAATTAGACACCATTATTGATGAAATGTCTTTCATTCTTTTATAGAGATCATCTGGAATTAAGCTATTGACTAACCAAAAGTAATACAGTCATCTGAGGAATGTTTATGTAGCTGCATTTACAGCTGTAAATAAGCAAGATGTTAAGAGACAGACCAAAATGGTAATATGACAGATATTTAAGTTGTGCTGAGGAGAATAAGGTGGAAAATACGCACAGATTGGATTTTTCAGAGGTCTTTAGCTTTTTAATTCCTCATAGGTAGTACATATATTTGGGACTGAAACCTTGTAAAACACACACACTAAAACTGAAAAGTAAATGTAAAGCAAACATGGTATTATTTTTGTGAAAAGTCAATTGGAAGAAGCATCTATATTTTTCTATACTCAAAATTAAGTCTGCTGCCTGCCTGGGGTCTGGGTTAAAGATGTCACCTGGAAACTTCCCAGCCTGGTTAGACCCACAGACTATTATCCATTAATGATCCTACATGTGGGAGGAGAAGAAGCGTCAAGGCGAAGCCTGAGGGTGATCGAAAGGGACTTTAGGGAATTGGGGCAGATAATTAGGAACTCAGCCACGCAGATCATATTCTCTTCCATTCTTCCCAGTACTAGCAGCAATACAGAAAGAAATAGGAGGATATAGTCCATTAACATGTGGCTCCATGGTTGGTGTCATCACCACAGCTTTGGTTTCTTCAGTAACAGGAAGCCTTACACAACAGCAGGCATGATGGAATCTAAAGGGATCCGTCTTTCTCAAAGGGGGAAGAGAGTCCTGGGACATGAGCTAGCCGGGCTCATTGAGAGGAGAAGGAGGGTATCACCGGGGAAGCAGGTTATGGGGTAGGCGATGGCCTGCCATACTACTCGCAGCCGCCTAACTCGACAGCCTGTGAAGGGTGTGCTAAGCCTGAAGAGGTGAGATGGGAAAACAAGAGAGCTTCTGAAGGCCCACATGGTCAAGCTGCAGCTGTCCCAGCTAGAAAGAGAGGCACACTGGGAGCCCAACTCAAATACCTCTATATAAGTGCACACAGTATGAGAAATAAACAAGCAGAACTGGAGATGCATGTGTGATTGCAGGGCCATGATCTCACTGCAATTACTGAGATGTGGTGGGATAACTCATGGCTGGAATGTGGCCATGGATGGCTTAGGCTTTTGAGGAAGGAGAGACCAGGAAGACGAGGTGGAAGAGTTGCTCTTTACGTGAGAGAGCAACTGGAATGTATGAAGCTCAGCACAGGGGAGGACGAAGCGTGAATCGAGAGCCTGTGGGTGAGGATTAAAGGGCAGGACAAAAGGGGCGACATGGTTGTGGGAGTTTACTACGGGGTTCCTGACAAGGGAGAGGATGTGGATGAGGCCTTCTACAGGCAGCTGCAAGAAGCCTCACGATCCCAGACCCTGGTCCTTATGGGGGACTTCAACCACCCTAATGTCTGCTGGGATAATCACACAGCTGGGAACAGACAGTCCAGGAGGTTCCTGCAGAACATTGCAGATAACTTCTTGACGCAGGTGCTTGATGAGCCAACAAGGGGAGGGGTGCTGCTAGACCTGATACCAACAAACAGAGATGGTCTAGTGGGAAATGTGAAGGTTGGGGGCAGTCTTGGTTGCAGTGACCACGAGATGTTGGAATTCACAGTCCTGCAGGGAGGAAGCTGGACAAGAAGTAGGATTGCAACCCTGGACTTTAAGAGAGCAAACTTTGACCTCTTCAGTGAGCATCTTGGAGGAATCCCCTGGGCAAGAGCCCTAGAAGGAAAGAGGGTTCAGGAGAGTTGGCTAATATTCAAACACCACTTTCTCCAAGCTCAGGATTGGTGCATTCCTATAAGAAAGAAATTGAGTAAGGCGGGCAGGAGACCTGAGTGGATGGGCAGGGAGTTGTTGGGTAAACTTAATGAGAAAAAGAATGTGTAGAATAATGTGGAATAAGGGCCAGGCCACCTGGGAAGAATATAGGAACATCATCAGAGAATGCAGGGATGCAACAAGGAAGGCCAAGGCCTGTTTGAAATTAGAGTTAGCAAGAGATGACAGGAACAGCAGGAAGAGCTTCTACAAATACCTCAGCTGTGAGAGGAAGACCAAGGAAAATGGTAGTCCCTTGCTGAAGAGGGAGGGTGCCTTGGTGAGGGAGGATGCAGAGAAGGCAGAGTTACTAGATGCTTTCTTTGCTTCTGCCTTTACTGCTAAGGCTAGTCCCCATGAACTACAGAGTCCAGAGACAAGAGAGAGAACCAGGAGAGAGGAGGACTTTCTGATAGTCAAGGAGGATTGGGTTAGGGATTGTTTAGGCAAACTGGACACCCACAAAACTATGAGCCCAGATAGCATGAACCCAAGAGTGCTGAGGGAACTGGCAAGGTTATTGCTCAGCCGCTCTCCATCATCTTCAAGAGGTCATGGAGAGCACGGGAGGTGCCAGAGGACTGGAAGAAACCAACGTGTCACTCTAGTCTTCAAAAAAGGCAAGAGAGAGGAGCCAGGAAACTACAGGCCGATCAGCCTCACCTCCCTCCCTTGTAAGGTGGTGAAGCAGCTCATCCTAGAGAACATCTTTAGGCATGTCAAGGAAAAGAGGGTGATTAGGAGTAGTCAGCATGGATTCACCAAGGAGAAGTTGCGTCTGACAAACCTGATAGCCTTCTACGATGAGGTGACCGGCTGGATGAACGATGAGAGAGCTATGGATGCTGTCTACCTTGATTTCAGCAAGGCTTTTGACACAGTCTCCCATAACAAACTAATGGGAAAGCACTGGAAGTGTGGACTGGACAAGTGGACAGTGATGTGGATTGAGGACTGGCTGGATGGCAGAGCCCAAAGAGTGGTGATAAATGGAGTTGAGTCTAGTTGGAGTGTAGGAGGGGGTCAGTACTAGGACCAGGGCCAAATAGCTTAGAAAGAGTGGTTATAAAATTTGATCATCATCAGTTCTGTAAAACCACTATTTGCAAGCAAATGTGTCTGAACAATTTGTTCTCTAACATTGTTTTCACATTTCCCTCTCTCTAAGACCATGCTTTCTGCCATCTGCTCTTCTGCCTATATTCTCTATTCTATATTTTATAGTAAACCACTGGAAGTAGGAACTGTATTTTAGAAGCATATTAGTACTGCGCCTAACATATTAGTGCCTTGATCCTCAGTAGAAAAGAAAGAAATAACATTTTACCACAATAGAACTGAATAACAATAAAATATTCCTACAGGAAAAGACATCTGCCAAAAAAGTTCACAAATAATATCAAGTCTCAACAGCCTGGAGGTTTCAGAATCTGTTCATGAGCATTGGAGCTTTGGTAACAGCGAGGTGAAATTCCATTCATGGTCTTTGTGAATTGTTTCCTGTGCTCTCTAACATGCATGTCTGTCTCAGTAGTGAAACTCATATGAGGATTATTCCTTTCCTTCCTCATGGTAAAACAGTGTCTTCCTTCTTCCTTTTTGACAAGAGAGAGGACTCCGCACAAAGTACCTCTCTTCTCCTCACAGAAAATGAATGTTGTATATGCATGAATCCATAAGCTTATGCACACACACCCTTCAGGGAATACTAACTCTCATTAGAAAGTTTTAGGTCATGTACTGATTACCGTTGAAAAAGTGCTCAAAAATGGTGACTGGACTCTACTGGAACTGGGTAGCACTGGGGCAGGTTTGCAGATTAACACACACAGTTCCTCACATATGTGTGCACAAGTGATGACCCACAAACTTTTGTGCCTTCTTCAGACTAGGCAGACATGCCCTATGTCTAATTCCCAGACTATCATAGCTCCATCCATGGCACTGCAATCTGGCCAACAAGTCAGGATCCCGGAAGTCAGGCACTGTCACTGTGCAACAACAATGCTACTATACAACTTTCAAGTTGAAGCTGGCTCAAAACTTCCTTGGGGATTGTGCCAGAAAGCACACATCTGTCTGCAGTTACCACACAGGAATGACCTGGAGTCAGAACTGTGTCACCAGGCTGACAGTGCAAGCAGCTCAGCACCTACTGCTATCACAGGCACAGTTCTGGGAAGGAGCGCTGTGCCAGGACAGTGACAAAGCTCCTCCTGTTTGGTTCTTCACACTCCAGGGGCAGCATAAAATACACTCTTTTCAGTGTGGCTACTAACCTAGCCTGAGTTGCATAGGTAGAACCAATGTTCTTCTCATCTTCCTGCTCTTTCCAACTGTCCAGTTAGCTCAAGCTGGGGAAATACGCTGTGTGTCAACTCCTTGTGTTCCTCTGTCTGCCCTCACAGCCAGAGACATGGTCTGTGCAAGCCTGCTTTAGCCTAAGAGGGAAGAAACGATCGGAAAGATTCCCTTGGCTGCACTCCTTCAACTGTCTCCATGAGAAAGCGGGCAGAAATCTACCTGACAGAAAACGTCTGTTACCCTAAGAAGGGAGGATGGCATTTTGCCCACCCATGGCCTTGTGATATGACAGCATCTGACAGCCAGGGTGCTAGATGGTGAAAATGGACAGCTTACGTTTATTTGCCGAGAGCTGGGACTTATACTGGCCTCGAACAAGCCGGCAGGTGGACCCATCACCATTGCAGACCCCACAGTTATCTTCCTTGACAGCGCTTCCCAGCTGGCGGTCACAGCCAACAATCTGGCAAGAAAGAAAGATGTGCAGTTCAGCATGAGGACCTACTGAATGACTGCTTGATCCATCTCTCCAACTAATTACTGCCAAATATCTCTCAAATCAAATCTCTCAAATTTCTAGAGGGCGACAAAATATGTTAGCAATGAAAGAGGCTGAAAAAAATCTGGTTGGGAGTTCGAACTGAATTTTGACATGAGGTAGTGAGCAGGTTAGTACTCAATGGCTTTTGCAGTGCAGAGAAAGAAGAGAGTAGTGTTGGAATGTTTTTTTTAGGCTATTGTGAATGCTTTTTGATCAGTGTTCTCTGATAAATTATACTTCCTTGAGCTCCTCAAAAAAAAAAAAAAAGAAAAAAAAAAGAAAAGGAAAAGCCTGTTGTAGATCGGAAGACATCAGGCATCAGAAAGATAAAAACAAAAAACACTGTAGATAGACAAAGAATATGTCTGTGATCTCAGGAAAGTTTTACCTAGTAAGCACTTGGGAAAACCATGTGCTTTTAATTATATTTGATAATAATCCCACTCCACACAATCAAGGCTTCTTTTCAGATATTGTTAAAGCTCTGATAGAGAAGGATGAAATCATTAAAACAAAGGAGAGTCAGGAGTGCAATTCTATGCTTTGAAATTTGATTTATGCTTATAGGTAAATTGTTTTGTTCAAATGTTAAAAATTGGATAGCAAACTGGGCCTACTAAGTTCTCAAACAACCCATAATTGCCAGGAGAATTAGTGCTATATACATATATATATATTTCAGAGCAGTACTATTACAGGCCTTTTTTTCCAACTTCGACTTCTGGGCCCAAATTATGATATTTTAACGCAAATAATTTAAATCCAAGAAATTAATCAATTCAGTGTTAAGATTACCTTTACACCTATTAAAAATAAAAGGCTTGTTAGCATTCTGGCCTGCAAAGCAAACTATGAAAAGAAAAAAACAAACAAACACAAAACTGTATAAATTTTGCTTTTAAAGGGTTTGTGCCATTTAGCCATGCACAGAGTATACATAAAGATAGATGACTTGGAATAAAGGGCTTATTTCAGCTCTAAATTCTCCTGCATCTGTGATTTTCAATTAAAATCAGAGAGATGAGTGTTAAAAAGTGATACAGCAGGTAGGCCAACAGGAAAGCAGTTATTTTCCAGGGTAATATCATCCAGCACAAGCTGCACTTCTGACTTGACCACAAAACTATAAACTTTTTCAGTTGCGTGTCTTCTATGTGCAAATCTTTACATACAGTTTCAGACTGCTGACAAGGAAAGATGTGCCAAGGAGTTTTGACAATTCCTCTGTATTTTTCTGAGCAAATGGAGGCATTGATTAATACTTCGTATTTACTTGCAGCAGTTTAAGTCCCATTACTAACACTCTTAGCTTACGAGTGGTGAAGTTTACTTGGTTATCTGTAATAGTGATATCATAATTAATTTAATTTAAAACAGAATAGGTTAGATTCAGGTTTGATGAAAACTATCACCAAATTTCTTTGACTTTACTTGTTTCTGCTAGGTTAAAACTGGGTCGATCCCATATGCTTCTCCAATATTTTACAGGGACATTGTGAAAATTAATGAAGGTTATGGAGTAATATTTCACCCAAAATGATAAATTTCCCTAAAATGTGGCCAAAACAAGACTGCAAGGACATTTTATCATGTTAAAACCACCAAGACAAATAATAGTAAAATAACTGAATAAAAAAGTTAAGATTTTCTTGATTGTGGCTCCTCCATAAAGAGCTCCCAAGTAAATATTCATGAATCCTGTCAGTGGTAGCATAATAAATTTAGATGAACGTTACTTCTGAGTAGGAACACACATACAGTAGCTTAAGCAGATTCATTACAAGCAGACTGATTTGCTTTAAATTTTAAAGAATATCTCTGATAGACAAGATCTGAAAGAACTCCATACTTGACCTGAAAACTGTATGATACAGTGATTGCAGATCAGACAAATCCATGCCATGTACATCACAGTTCACAAGTATCCAAGGGGAAAGGGTCCAGGTAAAGAATCTTTGTTATCAGAAAGAGGGACAAAATTCCCTTTTGTGCATAACATCATTTCTGATGACATCAAAGGTTCAGTTTTTACTGGAATGCAAAGCTGCATACATTCACTTATTCAGAGGGAACCTGTGAACTCCTCATACGTGAAAAGGCTGGACTTGAAATCCAGGTATGAACCAACTGATTTCAAAATCAGCCCTTACTGCTTTAAAACCTTTTTGACTCTGTGAATCATCAGCTTTCATATTGCCATAGGCTCAACTCTGATTTATACTTGAGCAATTGTGGGCTAGGTCGCAACTTGTAGAGAAAACTGCGAGGAAAATTTCAGGTGTGAAAGGAAGCTATATTGAGATTCATTGCTCTTTTTGAGGACATTTATTGTCTGTATATGGCATAAAAAATGGCGACAAACAACATGGAGATCTTTCATGAACGGTTAAAATTTATACTGCATACAGTACAGTTACATAGTAATGTATACAGTATTATAGATGTGTTTTAATTTAACTGGTCTGGTTAAATTCACTAAAACAATTTTAAAATCTTATAAATTCAATGAAATAAATTTCCAATTTCTCCTTATTTTTTTAATTGCTTTGAAATGTCTACTTTTCATCTCAGCTTGAAACTAGAAACAATGTTAAAATTTTGGAGTTTCTGTGGGATAGAATCTTCCTTTTTAGTGCATTTTAGTCTTGTTCTTAGTATATCCTGGGGCACTTAGGCAGATACAGTCTTTTTCAATTCATAAAGGGTTAGGAAAGAGCTCCTACCAGGAACAAAAATTAATCACTGCGACAGGTTGTGCCTGGAATTGATCTGAAGCAAGCAGTTTTCATATGCATTTCTACTATATATTAAGCTCCCTTTGCTTAAAGAAGGGTAATGAAGCACAGATTTTCCACACTGAAATCCTTAGAGGCTCAAATTGCTGAAGCGTGTTCAGAGACCTGAGCTGCAAAGTGTAGAAAATGTCAGAAGTGGCTCCCTTTAGTGCCCTGACAGTCTAAACCAAACCTCATTAAAAATCAAGAAAATGTACTTATATCTTCAAAAGGCTTTCAATGTAACTCTTACATATTTTTAAAGGTATTCCTATGAAGTTCATTGCTATAGTAGTTAAATAACTCATGGCAGTAGAGGTAAATCATGCAGAACTGCGAGATTTCTTAGGCTTTGTACAGTATATGGGAGACATGGGCCATGCAGCACCAAAATGAGGAAATCATCAGTTAGGTCAGTATCTGCTCCCTGCCCAGTTCTTTGCTGTCTCACCCTATAACGTCCCAGATCATCCTTAACTGGGCTTCCTTTTTATCCTCCTGATAGGCTTAGTGAAGAAAATATTAGCAACAAAAAGCCAGAATAATAACAGCTAATCCCTAGTTGGCCAAGCCCGTATTGTTTTCTGGCAGGAGATACAACAGTTCTGCTCTGAGGTAAAGATTCCATATTACATTTTAGGCTGAAATCCCACACTTCATGCTGAGTTTGATTCTCCCCCACTCACAGTTTTTCTCCATTAACGTGAAGTGAGCTGGCAAACAGAAAAATAGGAATAATCCTGACACTGAGATACATACGTAAAATACTTTTTACATGACTGCAAAAAGAAGGAAAATCATAGAGTTAGCAGAATAACTGCTTATGCATAGTTTAAAGGCATCAGGTTGAAAGACCAACAACAGGAGTTGGAACTAACAAAGTGCGTGCATGAATGTTATGCATGTTTGCAGTCCCCTCGTGGACTTGAACCCTGGCACAGTTTAGCAGATTTTTTTCCAGAAATAAAACTGGACCAGCAATGACAGGTTCTGCTTCAGCCCTGCTTGCCTGGAAATGCCCTGAAGTAAGAAGTTTTCATAATCATTTCTATTCAGTATTAAGAAACTCTGGGCAGGAAATAATGTAATAAAGCAAGCTTGCAAATCTAGCCAATTATAAATAAATCTCTCTGTTTTTCAAAGGTCATGTCTGCAGTTCAGATACAAATAGTTCTGAGAACCCGAGAAAAACAAAGTCGCCCTTCAGACGGATGCTAATGTGGGGCTCAATCTGGGACTTATGTAGATTGTCAGTGCTCAGCTGAAGAAAATTTTGGATCCAAGCCCTACTTCAGCTGGGTCCAAAATTATATTTTACAGTCAGCACCAAGAGCTGCTGTACCCTTTAAGCTATTGTGGACAGAACAGGCCGTACAGAAAGCTGGAATCTGGCTGGTGTCTCTGATACAAGGACTTGCAGCCTTTGAAGATGGTATCTGCCATTACTGACTGACATTTTACGTCCTCGACACTTATCTAGCACAGCCTGACTGCAGACCCAATGTTATCCTGTGATGGGGTCTATCTTGTGCAGCACCAAGCACCAGGTGTGATCCTCCTGAGAATTTAAGTGCAGCTGCCTGAAAAACAGCACCTAAAACTGAAGACAGTAGCATCATTTTTGCAATGGCTCGGTGATTTGTAGTAAAAACAGGCATGGTGACATATGCAATCAATGTAGTCAGTGCTGGAATCAAGCACCACTTGATCAGGAAATATAAACGGACTTTTGTCACTGACCAGTAGTCAAACTGCTATTAGTAACTACTTACTTCAGTGATGTTGAGCCACCATCCAATGTACTGGGCATGTGACTGGGCATCTCTGTAACTAAATGTTGTCTGCTATATTACCTGTCACTGATCTGTAACTGATTTGCAGATCCTGCTTCATATCTGCCTCCAGCAGATTAACATTCTAGGCTTAGCCATGCTTCTATGCTATGAAGATCTTTTAACCTGGACCACAACCCCTGTGCAGCCCCAAACTACCAGCATGGTTGATCATCCTGAGTCAAAGCTTCAGTCAAAATCCTATACATGCAAAGCGAACACCTAGCAGCAGATGAACTCAGTGGAAATCCTTATTTCTTGTGCTTCCCTCAGGGAAAAGAAGAAATGTAGCTTCATTCTGTAATTGCCCTTAATTTAAAAAAAGTAATTAAATTAGTTTAAAAGCAACTTCTAAATGAGGATTTATAGATAAATCAAAATCCTGGATGTGGGAAAAAGGTTAACTCCCATCCTTACGGGCAAATTTCATTAGAAGCAATCTTCTTAAATAATGACGAGTGAGTTACCCCGCAGAAAAGAATGCAAAAATCTGGAAAAAAAGCTGTATTTCGTTTATCATCTGATGATACAGAAATCCAGAGGCTGCCTTGTGTAAGAAGCAACACATAAACAGAACTCAGTACCAACAGTTTATAGACAGAAGACATGAATAAATCTGCCACAGAAGAAGAGACTATTTCTGTGAGTTTTCATGTTCCCTTATCCATATCATTCATACTTTCTTCTTTTTTTTTGCCGAAGTTGCCTCCATGTGTCTAAATTTTGGCAGGGCAAGAATGAGTTTCTGCTTATTCCTTCTTGCTTTTGATATCACTGATGAATGAGAAGAGAAAATCCTAACTTTTCTAGGCAGTGTTCTATCATAGGTTATTATTAAAATTGTTTGTTTTCTCCAGAAGAGTTCCATATATCTTCTGGGTAGACAACTTATTCAGGGGAATAATACTGCTTTTTCAGGGGCAATTTTTATGAAATTTTGCAAAGGTGTGGGAAGATACTGCAACAAAAGATTGTTGCAGAGGCCTGCATAAGTCAAAACTCACCAAGGCAACTCTCCTTTAGCACCCTCAGAACAATATGATTGAGAAACTGAAAGAAATTTCTGTGAAGTCTGCTCTCTAGACTTACTCTCTTATCCTAGACTGTGAAGCATTAAATAGTAACAGCCTTCAATCTCCCCTCCTGACATCTTGCATTTGACTGTGATCTTTTGTTGCTTCTGGTGACTTCATGCCATACTTGATCTGACCACATTGACCTCTCTTCTGCTCTCTATATAACTTCCTACTCACAGACAGACCTCTCCGCAATTGGAGCCAGTTCGCTACCTATCAGCCTGGAAAATGAAGATCTTTAATATTTAAGAGAGATGAAGTTCCTTGAGGTATTGGTGAAATTCCCTGACTAGATTTGCTTAGAAATATGGTACTCCAATCTACCCTCCAAGGTACAAGAGAAGCCTGGGCTGAAATTATTTGAAAGGATTACAGCTCTTATCCTGAATACTCATAGTAAGTGAAAGCTTTTCCATAACTTTGGTGTGAACCTCAGGTCTTTTCTGTGAGGACTCTCAAAAGATTTACCTGGCACAGACACCCTGACATATTCACAACACACTAAACATCTGAGCTACTCCAGAATCTGACAATCTTCCTCCGATAGCCGAGGTTTTTCATTTTCATGTGGCGACACATGGATTCTTCTGACTTCCTAATAACTGTAGCAGAACAACACAGAGACAGTAACTCCAGAAACACCAGATCAAACTTTTAAATTTCTTTTTTGCTAAGTACACGAATCACAAAGCAAGGCACTGCCTGTGCTGCTGGCCTTCACCCAGAACGCAACCCACAACAGCAGGATGGGAGCAACAGCAGGTACGGCTTCTGCTGAAACACAGAACACAACGTCTCTGAAGAGATGGACCATAAAGTGGAAAACCAATAGCTCAGGGCTGGAGAGTGAAGGACTAACAGTGCAAATGCAGCTTCTTTCACGTAATAAACATCACCATTTCCTTACCACTCTCTGCCACAAAAACGTTGTTATCTAGCACATGACAGAAATTACACTTACAAAGTCATTAGATTTTTCATTCCATTTTTTTTTGTGCTCTGGAACCATGCCACGTTATACAAAATTCTACTTAGTTCTCAGCAGAACAGTGATACTCATTAACAACAAAAAACAAAACAAAACCTCCACTTTGTTCGTATAGATTTTAATTTGTTAAAAAAAAAAAAAAGAAAAAGGGATCTTTTGGAATATTCCAGCCAGGAGCTTAGCACAGATTGCAAAAAATGCGAAGTAATTATAATCTCTGTACTGGAAGGCTACGTTAAGCTAAAAAAATAACTAAAAAATCCTGTCAATGTTTTCTACATGCAAGGGAGAACATAGTCACTCTCAGACCTAGACACTAGAATTAGTATTATACATTTGCCTTTCATTTCTGATGTTTCCAGTTCAGGAAAAAAAAAAACAAAAAAACAAACAAACAAAAAAAACAAAAAAAAAACCAAAACCAACCCCCCTCCCACACCCTCTAAACAGGAGACAGAATAGCTGAAGTACAGAAAACTGAACCTTCAGCAATCTGTAAATACCTAGACTTTTTTCCTCACTGCTTTCCTTTATTATATTTATTATATTTATTATTTTATTCAAGCTGATTTCTCTCAGAGTCTTGACAGAAGAAAAAGATCACTAGCAGAAGCTCTCATGGGGAAGTGAATGCCCCTCAAATGAACACACAGCTGTTGAAACATAAACAATGCCTATTTGTAAAGAATTAGCCAGAGTCTGCTCCTTCCTTCCTTGCCACTAAATGAGTAGAGGAGGAGTACATTTAGTTCTTTTGTATGAATGGAAATCAGCAACACGGGTAAAAATCTAGTGCTGGAAATTACTCTCACTGAATAGACAGTATATCAAAGTTCATAAAAATGGGTTCTTGTACAAGCCAGAAAATTATCCAAATTGCTAGTGGTAGCAAGCATGGGGGAGAACAGTCTCTACAACTTCGACAACAAGTTTGGTAGAATAGAAATATGATGACTATTTTCTTCCAAGGCTTCAGTCACGGAAGAAAGAGTCCAGACCTTTTCCATTCTCAGTCCGGGAAGTTGTCCTGGATCACCCGTGACAGTGTGCAGAGGGGATGGTCCCAAGCTAAGCGAGAAGGAACAGCTCACAGGGACAGCTGGAGCCAGGGACAGCTTCCTGAGCCTTCAGGAACCTAATCACCACCTAATCAGTGTTCCTTACAAACCAGGTTTTAGCTGTAGCAAGCAGGTTTATTGTGCTAGTGATTATATGCACCAAACACAAAAGTGTTCAAGTGATGCTGTTATCCCAAATATGTGTTGGACTGAGCTGGACACAGAACAATGATTAGTACAATAAGACTCTGTAGATAAGATATATGGGACAAAAAGAAACTGTCCATCCTTAAAATATTGGACAAAGAGTTGGACAAGCAATATTGCCTCCTTGTACAGTGTGGCTACCTTGAACAACCACGTTGAAGTCAGCAGAATGCATTTTTGTAGCAAATGTAGTAATGAATGCATTTTTGTAGCAAATGTAGCAAATAGTAAATGTAGAAATATAGTGAAGGAAAATACTTAGTTACCATTATCTTTACTGTCGAAAAGTCTGCAAGGTATGGTATGAGAAAACATCGAGCCTGTATTTTCAAACCCACGTATAATTTAGTAATTAACAAACTTTCCTGAAGATCTGCTTTTAGAAATGACAAATATTTAATTGTTAGGTCTAATCCTGCTTTTAACCTATAACAGGGTTCATTTTATTATTCCAGCATAAATGTGAAGTAATTTAAAATTTGCAATACTATTAATAACAATCGGACTATTAGCACCAGCACTGAATCATCAACAGTGAGGCAATCCTAGACTACTGTAAAATTATTCCAGATCCATACTAAAGTAACTGGAGGCAAAACTACTTTTATCTTCTTTTCCTCGATTCTTTGGAGAACTTTAAGGAGTCAGCAGCTGTTAACTCTGCAGGTATATGAACTGAGTCAGCATTTGCTGCATAACACACACACATCTCATCAGTTTCTTGGGCCAGTATGACTCCTACTGACACTTAACCAGCAGTCAGTAGGAGCTGGAGGCTATAAATCTAGCCTTCTAATACAAAAATCCCATAAGCATTATGGAAGATG